>NW_006494614.1:62609214-62626544 GCF_000325575.1 Pteropus alecto
AGTTGTGTCAAACTCTAGATGTGGCAGATACTCTCGATCATGCATGTATGAATGAATGAATGAATGAATGAATGAATGAAGGCGGAAATGGAGTGGCAGAGCTAGGACTCATCAGGGAAAGAATCTTTGGAGAAAGACAGTCATAGCTCTGTCCCTTAGCACATTTTCTCAATACATATTCATTCAACAAAGGACCTTTGTGCAGAATGTATTTTTTTAAAACTCCCACAAACCAATAGGAAAAAGACAAACATCCCAACGTAAAAAACGGGCAAAAGTCTTAACTATACATTTTACAAAGAAGTAATCTAAATGGGTATATAGGAAAACGTGCTCAGTTTTATTAGCCTTCAAGGAAATGTAATTAAAACCCCTCGTGAGATACGGCTATCCATTCACCAGGTCTAATGTGAAAATCCTGGGCCACGTCATGTGTTCAGAGAACGTGACACTGTGTGCACCGCTGGGGGAACCATTTAGTTTTCTCTACCCACAGCCCAGCTATTTCTCTCATAGGTGGGAATGCTCATGTATATTCACAAAAGACATGTACCGGAACACTGTTAGCGGCCCGAGCTGGAAGCTATCTGCGTGTTCACCAGTAGCGGACCACATGGATAAGTTGTGTTCACACGATAGAATTCATACAAAAATACAGACAACTCTTATCCATGAAAAGATACTCAACATTACTGATCATCAGGGAAATACAGGTCAAACCTACAATAAAATACCACCTCACACCCATTAGGATGGCTACCATCCAAAAAAAAGAAAAATGTTGGTGAAGATGTTGGGAAATTAGAACCCTGTGCCCTGTTGGTGGAAATGTAAAACAGGGCAGCCACTGTGGAAAACAGCACCATATTTCCTCAAAAAATTAAAAATAGAATTATCGTATGATTCAGCAATTCCACCTTGGGGTGTATACTGCATTTTGCTTATCCATTCATCCATCAACGGACACTGGGTTGTTTCCACATTTTAGGTGTTGTGAATAGCGTTGCTATGTAGATAGATGTACAAATATCTTTTTGAGACTCTGCTTTTACTTCCTTTGGGAAACAACCCAGTGTCCACTGATGGATGAATGAATAAACAGAGTACGGTGTATACCAACCATGGAATACTATTCATCCTTAAAAAGGAAGGAAACTGACACATGCTACAACATGGGTGAAACTTGAAAACATGAGGCTCAGTGAGAAAAGCAAGTCCCAGAGAGAGAAATACTATATGATTCCACCGATTTGAGGGGCCTAGAGCAGTCAGATTGAGAGAGACAGAAAATAGGATGGTGGTTGCCAGGGGCTGGGAGGAGGAATGGGGAGATTTTGTCAAATGGGGACAGAGTTTCAGTTTTATGAGATGAAAAGACCTATAGGGACAGATGGTGGTGATGGTCGTACAGCAATGTGAATGTACTTAATGCCACAAAATCTAAACCTAAAAATATTAGGACAACAAATTTTATGCTATGCATATTTTACCAACAATTAAAAATAAAACTATGATGAATCTCATAAATATAGAGTTGAATGAAAAAAGCCACACACTGTGAATCCACCAATAAAAGTTACCCAGCTGACCAGCCCAATGTGCTGTCAGGCCACAGGTGGGGCAGACCCGAGGGAAGATGGGCCACGTTCTGATTCTCAGTGGGGCTCTGGTCACTGGCTATGTTCAGTGTGTGGCAGTGTAGGGAGCTGTATGCTATATGTTCACTTCTCTGTGTGTCTGTTATACTTGAGGAAAAGCTTTAATAATACAGAAAGGCTACCTTGGAATAGATGACCACAGCTTCATGGAAGACTCACCATGTTGCCTTTAGTCCTCCCTCGTCACCATGGATTGCAAGAACTTCCTCATAGCCCTGATGCGGTCTGAAGAACTGCACTGGAGAAGGCTGGCTTGAGGGGTACCACTAGCCCCTATGCAAATAGCCGGGCATTTTTACAAACGCATGTGTGCACATGTGCACACGCATACACACGCATGCACACAAGCATTCTCCAATATAAAGATTTTTTAAAATGCTCCTTTAAGAGAGAGTGAGTGCATGTGTTGGGGGAGAGGGGGTCCTCCAGAAAGCCTGTCTGTCCCTACCTTGACATCTGTGGGCTGGAGAGATGGAGGCCAGATGTTCCCATGGGCCATGGTGACCTGGAAACTATTCATTAGACGGCGGATGAGATGGGAGCCTGTGGTGTATTTGGCCTCTGAAAGCAGCTATTTTTTATGTTTTGCTGACAGTCCAAACGATTCTACATAAACCAGAGGGTGGGAGTAGCCAGCGAGCACCTGGAGAGAATAAACCCAACTGGCTTCATGAGAACACAGCTGTGGCTGTGAAGACTGAGCCACTGGACTGTTCATTTTTAAATGTGAAATATCGCCGGAGGGTAGGAAAACATCTCCTTAGGGGACTACTTCAGATTAGTGAAAGTTAGTTCAGATAATGAATGGGTGCCAGTGAGAGCAGAAAATTGAAGCAATCATCCGGAGAACACCCTCGGAGCCCGGAATTCCAGTAGCCATTGGTGTCCCTGGCGTGGCATTGACAGCTGGGGGGTGGGCAGAGACCTCCAAAGCCTATCATCACACTTAGATCTTCCTGAGTTCTCATGATTTCATTCTATCTTTGTAATAATCCTGAGAGGGAGTCATAGGTCTTTATCTTTGTGTCCTAAATGGACCAACTGAGGCTCCACAAGACAGGGTGAATGCCTGGACTCCCTTGAAAGTCAGCCCAGCTAGGATGGAATCTGGGTCTGTTGGCTCTGAATTCAGCACAGTTTCTAAACAAGTGTCTGTCGCAAGTTTTGATTCTTCCCTTCCCCAAAAGCCTGATGGGCCTGTGGATGGGAACGGAAGTGTCCTGGTTGGCATCTGGCTTCTTGCCACTTTTACTATCCAGTAGGTGGAGAAAAGGTTGAGCAAGGTAACCAGGGGCCAGGCCGGGGACACCAGGGGGTGAGGGGTGGGCATAAGACCACAAGTTGTTGACCGAACCGTCCAAAGTGAGACACAGAATCCTGGAGGATGAAGACAAGAGGGGCTGGAGAAAGCAGCAGTGAAGACCCCTGGAGACAAGCGCTCCCTCTTGGGAGCCTGTGGAAGAGACCCGCCTCGCCCCACAAGGTGCTTCCTAGCATCCTTCGGTTGGCCCTGCACAGTGCAGCAAGTGATGCCCATGGTGAGGGGGACTAACAGGATCACCTCCTTCCTCGAGTGACACCCCTCCTCCCAGGGACACCATGCAGCGACCAACACACAAAAAAATAGAATTCTACCCATTGACTTCGAAGGGGGCCCATGGGGAGAGAAAGATAAGGCAAGCGTCAAGGAGACAGTGCCGTGGAAGCCTCAGTGGCTGTGCCTGTAGATGACTATGACCATGCAAGTCTGATCGTCACTGTGGGAGTGTGGAGGAAAACGGAGGTACACACGCTGCATGGCGGACATGGGTCTGAGCTGGGGCACAGATTCTGTGAGAAGGGGAGGGAGGAGAGCCATCAGGCGGGGCCCCCGTCATCCATGTGGCCCAGCGGCCGCCCTTCCCTGACCTCCACGCCCACGGGTCTGGATTATGGTGGTTTCCTGAGACGAGCGAAGCGCTGCTTCTTGAGTGTTTCAGTCTAAGAGCTCGTTTGTCATTCACAGAGTCTGCCGGTGGCTGAGGAAAGAGTTGTGTGGAGACTGGCACGTCCCTTGTGACCAGGCATCGCAAAGGTAAGGGACAGCCTTCTCTTCTCTTTGGGGTTCGATTTGGCACCACGTCATGCCTTATTTTGCTCATGCTTATTGTCATGGGTTCTATTGTGCGTGGGTTAGGACTGAGCTGCTGCTGATGCGCTAAAGTTGGTACATGGTTAATTTTGTGCTGACGTTGGTTTTGTGTCGCTGTTAGTACATGGTTAGTATCGTGCCAATGTCGATATATGGGTTAGTATTGCATCGATGTTGGTACACCGTTAGCATTGTGCTGATGTTGGTTCGGGGGTCTGTCTTGTCGCTATTGGTACATGGTTAGTATCGTGCTGACGTTGGTGCACAGTTTGGGGTGGTCACAGACAAGAGATGTAACCCAGGCATTCGAGTGGTTCTCAGAATGGACCAAGGGCAGGAAAATTGTCTTCAGTCAGGTCTAAGGCCTTTGATAGAAGTGGCTCAGAGAGCAGTGCTGACTGTGTCCACAGGATGGCAGAAGGCAGCGCTGGGAGAGTTGTGTGCTTCGATGGTGGTTAAGTCTCCGTCTTCGCCCGGCGCTCCAGGCTGAAAAGCGGGGGCGCATCTCAAATCAGACCTGGGCACTGGGTAGCAGCCGCCTGGTGCTATGTTGAGAGGCACCTGGGGCCATCTCCAGGCCTGGTGGGGAAGCCTCCAGTGGCCACCGGGAGGAGGGCTGCATGCAGAGCATGCTCATGTCGCCTGTTGAACCCTAGCCCTCGGCCTCGACTTTCAATTTTCCTTGGGAAGAAAACGATCTTCTGATGTCCACCCTGCTGAAGTTACTGTAGAAACATCTGGAGCCCGCGTGTGCAGTGGGAGCGTGTATAAGAGGTGCGGAATGTTGCTAGGTCTGAGCAGAGTGCATAGCTGTCACTCGTCCAGATGTCAGCTCTCCAACCCAAGACCCTTATCTGTGGGATGTGGCAGAGCACCACAAGAAAGAACCTGACCGTAAACTTGTAAGGTTGTCCTGCCCTTGACGGTAATCCCTATTACGAGAACCAGCCCCATCTCATGTCCCCCAGTGAAACAGATGCGGCTGTTGACTTCATCTATAAAATCCACCCCTGGAAAGTGGCTTCCTCTGGGCTTGTTTCTGATAAGATTTGCAAGGGGGGGTGGGTGTTCTGGAAGTGCACTACCTTCCAGCAGCCCTTGAGCTCCATGAACAGGCATGCAGAATCCAAAGCATCTTGACATTGAGCTTATAAAGAACAGCAGGGTCCACGTGAGTTCATCAGGAATATGGCCAGCATGTTATGTCATGAGGTCTGCCACCCATTTTCCCACTTCTAATGACCCAAGACATTGCAGCCCAGATTGTTTATTGCAGCCTTTGACATTTATTGGAGCACATGCTCAGTGGTAAGATGTTGACTGTGTGAGGGGGCAGGGGACTGACTGGGAGGGGGCATGAGGGAACTTTCTAGAGTCATGGAAATTGTCAATATCTTGACGGGGTTTGAGTCACACAGCGGCGGTGCCTCTGTCAAAACCTATTGACTGGCAGGCATACTTATGATGCGTGCATTTCATGATAGGTAATTTTCCCTAAAAATAAATCAACAAATAGGCAAATGTTGAACTACAGTTAACATGATTCATTCTTAAGTTTTCAGGGATGGTGCATATGGATGTCTGTCATGTCCTCGGAAATGCATCAAAAAATAAGATGGCCCAATGGGCAGAAAGAGGGAGGGAGAGGTGGACAAATCTGTAATAAGGCACACAGCAGAATGTGAATAATTGTCAACCAAGGTGACAAATCTATGGGTGTTTGCTGCTCCATTCTCTCAGTTTTTCCATGTTTAAAAGTTTTCCTAACAAAATGGTGGAAAATATTGGCCAGGGCGGTGTTATTGATACCTGTTATATTATTTCGTAGGCCTTTCTATACTTATTCACATATCTTATGGTTCACAGGCGTTCATGGAGTGGGTATGGGTTCTCAGGCAAGCACCTCTCCTGATCCCTGCCTAAGAAGCTGCAGCCTCCAGGTTAGCTGTGAACACCACGGCAAAGCAGGCCTAGGTGCACCCAGACATGCTGATTTCCTTGTTTTGATGATGTTGCTGCAGTGACCTTGCAGCTCCGTGAGCAGACAGAGTCCCTGGCTAAACCTAAAAATATGCTCCAGTGAAAACAAACAGGAAATCGACCTTTGACAGTCCTGGGGTGGGGGTCTTTTCTAAGGAGAGCTGGGGATGGTGGACCAGTACAGACTAGTGTGGGGGGACAGAGCCACAATGCTACCCTCCCCTAAGAGGCCCCGATCCATCCACACAGAACCCTTTACAGGTTACAACTCAGGATTCAGCCATGCCTCCCCTGGTGGCAGGATCGATGTGCTCCTTGTGGCCCAGGGCAACAGTTCTGGCTGCTGACATCTGCTGTTATTGGAAGACTTAGTTCCAGGTGACGGTTGGGGCTTTCTGCACCTGCCTATTTGCTCTGAGCTCTCAGCACATTCCTCTCCCTTCCCCTTCCTCTGCCCATCACACCTGTCCACAGGAGCCGGTTCCCAAATACCATCCTCTCACTGCCGGCACGTGGGGGCTGCTGCTTTGGGCTGCCAGACAGCTAGCCTCTTCCTCCCCACCCTCCTGCTCTCACCTGGCCAGTGCTCCTGCCAGGGCTTTGCCTTGAGCAGGTGTGGGAGGGAGTGCAATGTCAGCACCAACCAGATGCTGTCTCTCAGCTGGGGCTGAAATGAAGAGGTGCCTGATGCACAGGTCAACTGCTGTGAACTCAGAAGCAATGAAACATGCCATATACTCCCAGTGCAGCATGTGGCCTACAGCACAGGGCTCCTTGAAGGCCTATGGACTGGGCTCTTTTTACTCACCCTTATAATGGTATATCTAATGCATTCAAGTGAACACACACAAAGCACAAAAAAGCTGTGAACTCAAAAGCAAAATCCACCCTGCAAGCCCACCCTCCAAACAAGACATGAACCAGCCACCCTATCATGCCTTTTTAGAAATTACCTGGTCCACTCCTGGCTTTGCTCCTAGAGGCAGCCACATCATGTTTTCTTATTCTCTTGCTTTTCTTTATGGTTTTACAATATATAGATTGTCCCTAAATCCTATAATTTGTCTTGCTTATTTTTAAATTATTACCATGCTGTCATCCAGGGTATATTTCATTCTGTGACTTGCTTTATTCCACTGAATATTCTGTTTCTAAGGTGCATCTGGGATATTGTCCATAGCGAAGGTCATTTTTCACTGCTGTATAATATTCCCTGTGCAAATGCACTTCTGTTTGTTATTCTATTCTCTTGTCCATGGACACAGGGAAACTTCCAGTGCTTCACCATCATCTAAGAAGTTGTTATGAACATCTCAAGCCAACCTGATGTACAAAGCTTTCTCTGGGTGCAAGCATACATGTGGATGCTGACATGGGGGATGTGTGTGCATTTCCAAAAGGACTGCACCACTTTCTATGCCCTATAGAGGGCAGCCCTCCAGGAGCTCCTGCAACAGGGCTTGCTGTCGTTAAATTTCCTCCTTTCCTTCATCAATTGAATGGTGGCAAATTGTATCTCACCTTTTATTTAGTTTATTGTTTTATCAAAATTATAAACACACATCATTTAAAAGGTCGAACAGTTCTATAAGGCTTGTGTGAGAAATAAAATCCCTCCGTCCGCTCAGCATCATTTCCTGAACTTGAGTATTTATGCTCAATTCATGGAGCTAATCCTGGAGGCCTTTGCCTCCAGGTCATGATGAATATTCATGTATTGGTACCTCTTGATGTTCTGTTTTAGACATTATGTGTTCGTTCTCCATGCTAGGTCTCCACTGAAGTTAGCTCCACTGCCAGTGTTGACTTCACGATGACCACATAGCCACAAGTCGTCGTCAAGTTTTGCTGTATACCATAATTTCCGTTTCTTTACAGAATGTTTTTGTTGTAAAGTGTCTTGGGTTTTGGTTGGTTGTTGTGGTTGGCTGACTTACATTTCTGTACACTTATCGCTGATACAAAACTCTCTCCCAGTCATGTGAATCTCCTCCCAATACTTTCAAACATATTAGATCATCTATCCATCTCATCTCTGCCAAGAAAGCTTTTCTGGAGCCTTGTGCTGCTCGAGTCTGGACTGGATGTTCTCCGTACCTGGTTCCCAACTGACGTTCTGGAAATCTCCTTTCTCCACCTTCCCAGGAAGTATTTTCACCTTGCTCTTGTGTTGGATCCCCGTTTCTGAAATTCATCTCTTTCACTTTCTTGATTTACTCCTTTGTTTTCCTAGAACACATCCCCTAGTAGCCTCCTGAGAAAGGGTGCTAGGGAGGTACATTTGTTGAGAACTTGCATGTCTTCAAATGTGTTTATTCTACTCTGTTACTCACGCTCCTTGGTGGCAGGACCTGTTTTCAATTCATCATGTGCATTTTGTTGACTCCACTTCTCTTGCCTAGAATACTATCTCCTCCCCTTCCGCCCATCCAAATCTTTATCCATTTTTAAGGCTAAATTCAACTGCCACCTCCTTCGGGAAACCTTCTCAACCTCCTCAGTCCTAAGTGATTGCTTCTTTCTTCTAAACTTTATGATACCTATTATCTGTATTACTCCTTTGGCATTTATACTCATTATAGTTATTCATGAATTCAACACACATCTCTTGAGCACCTGTGATGTGTGGGGACTTTGCAATGAATCAAAAACAAACCTTGCCATCACAGAGAATCCTAGAGTATTGGAGCTAGAAGGGACCCCCAATACCATCCCGTGTAAGCCCGCCCCTGTCATGTAGATGGAGAGACTGAGACCCAGAGAATTATGGGACTTCCTTGTCCAGCAAGGACCCAACCCAAGTCTTTTGACTTCCAGACTCTCGTGCTTCCTTATGCTAACAACTATGAACAAAGGAACCTTAATATAAAGAGGTGAAAAATAAATGTAAAAATCCCACCCCTATGCCATGAGGGGACAAGCATAATGTCAACTCATTTACAAATGAAGAAACTGAGAGAAAGAAGTGACTTGTGAGGGGTGTAGCTAGAATCTCACCCCAGGTAGCTGGAGTAGTTGTACTCCAAAGAGAAGCACATACACAGGAGTGTGTACCAAGCTCTCTCTTGGTCCATGTGCCTCAAGGTCCTCATAAGGGACATTGGAAATGCACAAACCAGCAGACTTCCCATTAGGATTTATGGACCAAATATGCAACCTTCCGAAGCACGTGCCTCTAGCATGTTTTATACAGAGGGAGGGAATCCCTGCGACATTACTTAATCAGGAAATAGCTTTCTCTGGCCAAGGAACCTCATGCTGCCTCTTCGGGCGATGGACATTCCTAAGTGTCCGGAGCCTGGGGCTCTGTCAGAAGTCAAGGAAGATGGACTCTGTCTGGATACTGCTTGGGAAAACTGCTTGTTCTCAAGTCACAACCGTGATGCACACCCATGGAGTGCAAACAGCAGCTGTGGACACTGTGGATGGGCTCTATCCCAGAGAGATGAGGCGCTTCACCGCAGACGGGAGCCGTCGCCACGGGCTTATTCACACCAGCAGGAACTAATATGTACTCTGAGCTGCTGCCCAGGCATCTGCCTCGCTATGCATTTCCTCTGCAGCTGATGGATTTTCAGATGAAAGGCAAAATTTCCTGTGTCCTTGATCTAAAAGTTGTCTCTTGGATACTTCTCACTTCCTCTTAAACTGTGCCCATAAAGGGGAGATAAAGATAAATTTCTTTGCGGAAAAGGGGTGGACACTGGAAGTTCTTTGAACAGCTTGCTTCCAGCACAATAGGTGAGGCCCCTTGCCCAACAGACTTGTTACTTCTGCAGCATCGGGGCCATGACACTTCGGGGCCACATTCAATTTCATGAAACGAGCTAGCGAGATTCAGTTCGAAGAGCCCCAACCAACGTTACCTTCAGGATGCAAGTCATTCCCTTCCTAAGGGATTCCTAAAAATTCCAGGGCTCCATTCTGTTATATATCATTTTACATTAATAAATGTTGAGAATCTAAATAACCTAACCCTAAGCATTCTGTGCTAAGTACAACTGTTAATATCGATTTCTTTCTAGCTCCCCCAACTACCACCCTCAAAGTAAACTATAGCGGAAGCTTTCCGGGGCTGGTCTCCTACAGTGTTTCAGTCATCACAGAGCTTTGCACACTGTGGATTTTCAATACAAGTCTGCGGAAGGAAGGAAGGAAGGAAGGAAGGAAGGAAGGAAGGAAGGAAGGAAGGAAGGAAGGAAGGAAGGAAGGAAGGAAGGAAGGAAGGAAGGAAGGAAGGAAGGAACAGCTGGTAGGCACTCAATTAATTAGACCCTGACCAAAAATAACTTAGTGGACATCAAGCCAACCCTTTTTCAGGATGCAGCATTTTCCCTGGGGACCCTGCCCTGTGCCTGCTGCTCCTAGTGTGGGTGCAGAGTTGTGTATTCCCCCGTTGAACTGGACGGCTCCCTGCCTGATGCCTACGACAGTGCCTCCCACATAGGGGGCACTCAGGAAGTGCTTGCTGAGTGAGTGGGTTCCAGGTGCTTCTCCATTCATGCTCTTCTGTTTCTCTCTCGGAGAGACACCCAGCTGAGCAGGCCAGGGTGTGTGATTAGAGCCGCTGTCTGAAAGCACCGATCTGCAACTGAGCTGCACGACTGCCCACAGGGAGGTGCCCAGCGCACACACGAGGGGCATGCACAGGGCGGGTCCCAGAGGAAGTTGGCACATCAGCCTTGTTTATCACTGTTTCTTGGTTCTGGGCAGGCTGGGCTCTAGAAGAGTCATTTTTCCAGGGGGATCTGGTAAAGATGCCCTGTAAACTACCATCTGCACTCCTCGCACATGTGGAACACAGAAGCCGGTGTAGATATGCTCCTCGATGCACAGATCACATTAAGCATAAGTGAATCCAACAAACTGCAGTCAGCCTCAGAAATATGGAGGCAGCCTGTGCTGGCAAAGCACACAGTCCCCTCTGTGCACAGGAAGCATTTGACAGCTGTGGCGCCTTTCCCGATGGAGCGCCTGGTGTGATAAGCCTCACCTCCCTCGGGCTCTGCTCTGCAGAGGATATTGCCTTTGAAGGGTGGGAAGTGACCCCGCCTGACAGTGCCTGTGCATCCTCTCCTTCCTTTGCAGATTCTTCCTCCAGAGCCGGTCCCAAAGACCCTGATGTGTTGCGATAGCCTCGAGGCCACAGAGCAGGACCTCTGCTAACTGCTCCCAGACCCCAGACGCTGGCTTGGCAAGGCATCCTTGTGGTCAGAGGGCCCAGGGCTCCAGCCACATTGGGGCAGGTTGGGGGGAAGGGGAGAAGGGCCTCTCTTCCCCCAGGCAGAATAATGGCTCTGGTGTGGGTCCTCAGTGGGGCCATTTAGTACCGGCTGGGTCAGAAGTAAAAACAACAGTTGTGGAACCAAATGATGTGTTCAACCAGCATGTCTCTCAAACTGCAGAAAAACCATTTCTCCCTTAGAAATCTGGAGCAGACACTGGCAAACAACCATCTGTCTCCCTGCCCGCAGTCACAGCCACAGATCCTGTCTCGTCACACAGGGATTGCACTTGGCACGAGCCTTGCAACCTGTATTCAGTCTGCTCCAGAAGTATGGAGGCCAGCTGTCCAGGGCGGGGTCAGTGATGGGGTAGAGATGGGGGCAACAGCCAGCAGTGCATAGGTGGGCCGCTTGATCATGTTAACAGTCCAATGGTGTGTTCTCACGGTTCCATCAAGCATACTTCACTGCCTATGGGGGTGACCCGACTTGTGTGACAGGCCTACCATGTCCACACTCACTTTTCCCTGCTGCTGCTTCTTTTTTTTTCTGTTTCTCTATCATAATACTTACCTGCGAGGCACCTGTGCTCTGCCTCCACACGTGGCTAGGGATCGCAGACCTGCCTGGCAGTAAAAAATGTTAAAATGAGTTGCCACCTGCCATGCTTGAAATTCCCTTTATACCTCTCCTTGGAGATGTGACCCCCTCGTGATTAGAAATGCACCAAGGGCTGGGAAGGAAGCTCTGGCTCTGAACTGAGGGGAAGGAGGGAGAGGAGGATGGCATTGAGGTGCGATGGGGACTTCCGGGACGTGGGCCCTGCCACCCAGAAATCAAGTCCTCTGTCTTTTCAGATCTGTAAATGGTCTAAGTTCTTTAAAATCACAGTTGCAAACGTGACTCTACCATCTTCTTCACCATCCCCACCCCCACCACAGCCCACAGGGCAGGGGCCGCGGGGGCCACTAGGTTCCAAACGCTTAAGTGCTTCCCTCAGTCCTGTCACTACTTCCACTGAGGCTTTGGGAAACGGCCTCTGGACCTGTGGCTGTCCACTCCCAAAGGCAGCAACTGCCACCCGCTCCCTCACCCCCGAGAGCTGGCCTTCCTCCTGGGATGGACGATCAGAAGCACCCCAGATGGAGAATCTCCTTTGGGGCTCCTCCCTCCTCCTGGTGTTGCCACACAGAGACACCTTTGGGGAGATGGGCGGGATCCGGCACGCAGAGCCAAGTTTCACCAGGTCCAGTCACTGTGTCCCCTCTCGGCATCGCCCACTCGGCAAGTTCTATTTAGAGCAAGGCTGGCAGGCAGCAGCTACAGGTCAAGGCGGCCCATGGAAGGCAGAATCCGGAAATGTCTCCTGTTGTTTTTAACTTTTCATGTTAGGAAAATGTAATGAAGCACACAGGGCGTGGAAGCGTTTGCGGCCGCTATTATTTCCGATTTATACATTCTGAGCCTTGCGTCCCAGAGGGAAGCAACCCCTGAAAGGTCACAGTGCCCCTCCACCTTCCCGATAGACCCCTGCTATCCCACCTCCTGAGAGGTTCTCCCCACCGTGGGGGAGACTCCTCCTGGGACAGAGCTCACACCTGTGCAGGGAGGAGAACATTGCATCTTTAAGTAGACAGGTCTCCTGGAAATTCCTTCCATCTTTGAAGCCAAACTCCACATCCCTGCAGAGTCCACCAACCTGGCCCCATGCTCCCCTTTGGCTGGCAGCCCCTCTTCAGCATTGTGGCAGCCCTTTTGACATTGACTTTTGACCATGAGCTTCCCCAAAGAAAGATGTGCTCCTGGGGTAATGCAGATGCACAGCAGACGTATGCTGGGTGGGGAAAATCCAGGCATCCTCCGGGGTCCCGAACCTACAGAGCAATGGGAAGGAGGTCCAGAGTGGAGGTAGGGAGAGCCCTGAGAGTGAGGGGCTGGGTGTCACAGGAGGCATTGGGAAGGAGGTGGGCTGGAGCATGAGAGGCTAGAGGGTAGGATGGTTCAAGGAGCTGGCAGAGGTTGTTCTGGAGGAAGCACAATGTCTTTAATGATCCGACAGGGCTCATCTTGAGGCTGCAGCTTTCTGGGGACACAGGCTGAACCCGCTGAAAATTTGCCATGAGGTTTAGATGGTGGAAGTCTGAGCAGAGGGCCCTAGAGACAGGGCTAGCAGATCCCTGTTCCCGGGTGGTGGGTATAGGTTAGACCCAGCAAGAAGCCCACCTAGCTGGATGCCAACCCCTCCAGATGCACTGGAGGAATAAGCTGGCAGTCTCGGGTCTCCTCCTCTGCAGGGGTCTTGTGCCAGGGAGGTGCCCAGCTGTGAGATTTGCAGACTTTCCCACGAGGGGCCTTAGCACTCTGCCTGGAGCTTCCCTCTCTTGTTTGTGAGCCAGCACTGCCCAGGGTGGGTTGCAGTGTCCTGGAGTATTTGAGTAGGATCATATCTTTATGTGGCAGTGTTTACATAGTCCCTTGCCAGATTTCTCTCAGGGCAGCCTGATGTCATGATGGAGACAGCAGGGCAGGGTCAGGGCCTCCGCAGAAGAGGAAGGAACTGGGTGGGTCCTGGATGCCTCGGGGCCCAGCAAGGAAGGCCCAGCTCCAGGCAGTCTGGCTTACATCATTTGACCTTGGTTGTTTGACCCGGGAAAAATAAACTGGAATTTCTCTGCTCTGCTCTCTGCCATTGGATTGACTTCCTTTGGCCTGTGGTCACTTTGATTTCAACAGGCTGATTCTACTCCAAGAGCCGATAGGTCTCATGGAAGCATTTCCATCACTGTGCAGAAATGGTCATGCCTTTGGCAATGGGTGAGAAGGTGTTGATGGACGGACACCGGATTTATGGCTGGGAGGCCTATGTTCAGAACCAGGCTCCACTCCCATGAGCTGGTCACCTCAGCCTTACCATCTTCGGCTGAGGTCATTAGAGACACAACACCTTCTCTTCTTTTGCTGAGTCAGAACCCACACAAAGCAGAGGGCAGGCGTCTGTCTGTGAATTTTGACAGCACTTGGCTCTGCACTTGATGGTGCCAATGGATATTTTATCCAAGCTGGAGGAATCTGCCACTCAGCAGTTGGGTGTTCTCTTCCCAGCAGCTGCATTGCTGTACACATAGGGCCCTTGGGCGGGGGGCCACAGTTAGATCTTGAAATAATTGACAGGTAAATCTGCAAGGGTCTGCCTCTTGAAAATCCCGGTCCTGTGTAGCCTCCACAATGATCCCTAAGAGGACTTGTTCAGATCACAGCCATTGGGAGTGTACCTTGTATGTGAGACTGGATGATAAGTCCAAAGGGGTAGCCTTGCTTCTGAAGCGGTCCCCAACCTTTTTGGCACCAGGGACTGGTGCTCCTATGAGAATCTAAGGCCTGATGATCTGAGGTGGAGCTGAGGTGGTGATACTAGCTCTGGGGAGCGGCTGCAAATACACATGAAGCTTTGCTCGCTCTCCTGCTACTCACCTCCTGCTGTGTGGGCTGGTTCCTAACAGGCCACGGACCAGTACCCATCCACGGATCAGGGGTTGGAGACCCCTGCTCTAAGAGATAATTTTTTGGATGAGAATCTCCCCTTGCACACAGTGGAACATTGGGAGTGGAGAGGACAATCCCCAAGCAGCTCCTTCGGGAAGCTTTGAGGCCACTGGGGGACACGGACATTGCCCATGTATTTGGGCAGATGGTCATTTGTAAATGGGGCCTGCATGAGGCACACACGGATTTCTGCCAGTCGGGAATTCCCAGGAGCAACCAGGAGGACCCTGTTGGGGTACTGGCTGTGAGTCGGTGCGTGACCCCCTCAGATGCCCATGGGGCGAGGCTGGCTTTGTCCCTGCTCATATCATCTGTCACTCTGTCTTTGCACATCTTTCTTTTTGTCAGGAGACAGGCCTCGCCCTGTGCCTCCTGTGCCCCCTCCAAGTCCCTCTCAGGGCTCAGCATCCCAGGCTGTGGGAATTACTGCCAGGATGACAATTTCTGACAATCGTCGCCACTTTCTAGTTCACCAGGGACTTTCAGGCCCTCATCCTCAAACAGCATTTGTGACATGGGCATAGTTGTACCCACTGTAAAGACAAGAAAATTTAGGCTCAGAGAAGCCTATGGCTATGTCTCAGCAGGCCAAGCCCTGCTCGGCATGGGTCTTTCTAGGCAGCACCCATGAGGGGCAATGGCCTCTGGAGACCTCAGTCGGGAGGGCATCCTGGTTTTCCCGGGTGATGGGAGACCCAGGTTTAACCAACACCAAAGAGGAGGTAAGACAAGGCAGGAACAAGCCACCTGCTGCCTGACCCACTGTCCTTGCTGCTGGCCTAGGGCCCCATGCTCTTATGAAACAATAACATATGAGCCCAGACAATATTAATGGTAAAAATATTTCATCTCTGAGTTTGGCTGACAGAGTCTCTCAAGATAAATTTCATTCCTTTTTTGTTTTTAAGAGCAAATCTATTTAAATGTGGTGCTTCATGTGTCTCAAGAATCTATTTCAGTGGTTGATTCCTTTGGCCAAGCAAGGGCAGCCCACCCTGCCTGATTCCCAGCATTCCGTTTCTCGGCTTTCTTCCATTAAAAGTGCCTTCCCGCTACCTTCCTCTGCTCACAGCTGCTTGTGCTCACTCGGGTGTGTGGCTGGGGAGGTATTTCGCCATCCTTGTGATGGAGGAGACGCTGGGTAGGGCCGTGCGTACAGAAAGCGCTCCGTAGCTGCTCGCTGGGTGAGAATGAACGATGCTAGGAAGCTCAGAGGTAGACCCACGTCTTCTCCTTCCTGGCTCAGGCTCACTTTCTATCTGGATTCTGAGGCCCTGCCTCTGCTTCTCGGGCTCTCCGTCTGCCCACTTTCCAAAGACCCCATGTCTCTGTCCTCCAGTTTTCTTGTCCAACTCCCAATTCAACTCTGTGCCATAGGGGCTGGCAGTAGGGGGCTCTCCACCACAGAACCCTCAGCCCTGGGCTGCTGTGAGGCTGCCAGAAAGGGGAGGCTTAGCAGCAAACCCAGAAAACTGCAGGAAAAAAGCAAATGGTATGAGAAGGGTTTGAAACACTGCCAGCCCCTGTCCACGCCTGTTCCCAGCACTGGCGTGGAATGCCAGCCTCAACATCATTTGTTCTTCAGGGCACAGGTCTCTTGGGTTTAAACGTGAACCAGCAGGTCAAAAGGTGAGTTTCCTTAGTCCTTGGTCTCCATCCGTCAAGTCAAAACGTCAATACCCCCATGAGTTTTGGGCCCAATAAGAAAGAGTGAAATTGTGTCTGAGGATTTTGTGTTCACAGGCTGACATTGTCAGAGTAGTCCAGAGGTGGACTCTAAATGTGACAGCCACTAGCCACATGTGGCTATTTGCATTAAGTGAATTACAATGACGTAAAGTTAAATATTCATATCCTCAGTCACACTGGCCACCACCAAGAGTGTCATCCCTTAAGTTCTCCTGGGTGGCTCAGCTGAGACCCGTGCTTTCCTGCTCTGCACCTTTGTGAGTGCTGTTTATTCCCATGGGGTCCTCCTTGACCTCAAGTCTCTGCCTGCACCCCTGTGCCCAGCTTTCCAGGGTCCCACCACCAGCTGGCAGCAGCTCCCCTTGGCCTGCATCATGCAGAACTTCACTGCCAGAATGTCCCACTCATGCTTGTTTGAGACATCTCAGAAGAGAATCTCAAAACCGCAGAGATGGAAAGGACCTCCGAAGGGCGTCGGGCTCAGCTCCATCTTCCCAAACGATGTCTTCCAGAAGGATCCACAGCCCCAGTTCGCCTTGCGTGCTTTTCTTCCCCACTCATTCTCCCAGCCAGAATGCAAGCCCTCGCAGGCAGACGCAGGATCCCTTTCATTAAGAGCTTAGACTCTCTTGTCAAATCCCCAGCCTCCCTCTGGAGAATGGGAACAAGAACAGCCTCGTCTCGCAGGGATGTGCACAGATTAAGAATAATGGTGTAAGCAAGCGCACACCACAGGCCACCACGTGATCAGCACCTGGTGTCGTCCACTCTTGTCAAAAGTTGCTGATGACATCTGAACACCGCCCCTGTTCTCCTTGGAGAGATGGCTTTGCAAGGAGCTGCTGGCCAGTGGGGCAGCTTTCCAGAGGTAACGGGGTAACTCTGAGTTCCGGAGCTATTACTCAGGCCAGAGTGAGCCCAGAGGAGGCCCGTTGTGGGAAGAGTCTTCAAGGGCCCTTGAGAGCAGGTGGAGACCCTTACGTAGGACTCTTTCACAAAGCCTATCCTGAGGGCGTGGGAGAGGCTGGGAAGGAGAGAGACAGTGGACTTTCATCCCATTTACCTGGAGGTGGCTCACACTCAGAATGCCCAGCGCCATGGACT
>NW_006494614.1:62626592-62634649 GCF_000325575.1 Pteropus alecto
CACAGCAGGCTGGGACCATCTGAAAATGGGAAACTGAGAAGAGATGGGACAGAGAAACCAGAAGGGCTGGCCTCCGCCCAGAACTCTCTTTCCAAAAAAGGCAGGGAGGGTGTTTGACTTAACGGCAACTGAGTCACCACTCACCCTGGTGAATGGTGCGGCCTGCATGTCCCCACATTGACTAGACTCAGCTTAGAAACTTGTGTATCCAATTGGGCCCAGCTGCTCTGGTCTCCATGGTGTACTCAGCCTCAGGAGTTTGAAGCCAAGGAACATTAAAGGCAAGCACCAGCCCAGTGCATTCTTTCCCATCTTATTAGCGTTTTATTCCTCCCAAAGAACGGCTGCTCCTGGATGTTGCAAAAGCAGTTTATGGCTTTGGACTCATTCTTTGAGGAATTCGCTTTGTCTCATCTGGCTAAGGAGGAAATTGTAATACGTGTTGTCAGTGAAGGGGAGGACCTGGTGCTGCCTGTGCCCCGGAGGCCGGTGGACCTGCTTCTCCTGTGAGGGTCTGGGTGCTGGGGCTGGTTACCCTAGCTGAGGTTCTGAACTCTGGGCTCTGAAAGTCACAGCCATGTTCTATCTAGGTACACCGCACCCCAGATTCTGGATTGTTTAGGGGCCTCCTGGATGCCAGGACAGCACGGGCCACACTGAGGACAGTTCAGTCTTTGACATCCACACTGAGTAAACTCAGAGTGGTGAACATAGACAGGCGTGATGTCCCGGTGGGACACCTCGCAGTCCCTCTGGAGGCCTCTGATGCCCATGCCTGATATGGGGCAGGTCAAGCCAAAGAAATTTCTTCATGTCTAGGAAATGTGAGTATACATGCAGTCACACACAGGCACACCCATACACACATGTGCACACATTCACACACGTGAGCACACACACCCTTACGCCCCATGCATCACATACATGAACATTACACACCTTGGTTTCAATGTAGGAGGACCTGGAAATGCTGGAATTAGAAGCTCCTACCAGACCTGTTGTGGGCTCAAGGAAGATAGGAAGTGTCCTGTCCGTGGTCACTGACTTTATGAGGCGCTGACAGCACGCCAGGTGTTGTGCCGTGCATGGCTGCTAAGTACTGTATGTGTACATCTCAGGAGCACCCGCAAACCCCATGTGGGAGGAGCTGTCTTTCTTCGTTCTAGAAACAGGTTTTAAAGGGGCTCTGGCTTTATTCCATCTTCACTCTGTCTTTACTGCAACCAGAGGGTAGAGAGGAGAGAAAAAGTGAGATTTTTTTTCAAACAGCTTTATTTAGATATAATTCACACACAGTAATTCATGCTTTTAAGTGTACAGTTCAGTGGGTCTTCATACATTCATGGAGTTGCGCAGCCATCACCACTATCCAGAATGTTTTCATCACCTCAAAAGACACCTCGTATCCTTTAGCCATCACCCCCCTGTTCCTCCCCACCCCAGCCCCTGACAACCTTTTACCTACTTTCCGTTTCCATGGATTTCAACAATTCACATAAATAGATCCTTATTATATGTGGCCTTTCTTGACTGGCTTCTTTCAATTGGCATTATGTTTTCAAGGTTCTTCCATGTTATAGCCTGTGATAGGGATTGCATTGAATCAGAAATGGGACTTTAAATGGGCATTTAAATTAAATAATACTTTATTGTATGGATATACCACTGTGTGTCTGTCCATGTGTCCATTGAGAGATAGATATCTGAGTTATTTTCACTTCTTGGCTATTGTGAATCATGCTGCCATGAACATTTATGTACAAGTCTTTGTATGCACGCAGGTCTCATTTTTCTCGGGTGGATACCAGGAGTGGAAATGCTGGATCATATGACAACTCTATGTTTAACAGTTTGAGGAACTGTCAGATTGTCTTCCAAAACACCTGCATCATTTTACAGTCCCACCAGCAATATGAGGGTTCCAGTTTTTCCACATTCTTGCCATCATTTGTTGTTTTCTGTTATTTTGATTACAGCCATCCTAGCGAGTGTGAAGTAGTATCAGTTACTGTGGTTTTGATTTACATTTCCCTAGTGACTAATTGATGAACAATAAACATCTTTTCATATGCTTATTGTCCATTTGCATACCTTCTTTAGAGAAATATCTATTCAGATCCTTTGCCTAGTATTTAATTACATTTTTTGCTTTATTATTATTGAGTTGTAAGAGTTTTTTATATATTCTAGATCCAAGTCCCTTATCAGATATATGGTTTACAAAAATATCCTCCCATTCCAGGGGTTGGCTTTTCACTTTCTTGATTATATCATTTGTAGCACAAAAATTTTAATTTTGATGATGTCTTGTTTATCTATTTTTTTCTTTTGTTGTTTGTGCTTTTGGTGTCATAGCTAAGAAATTATTGCCTATCTCAAGGTCATAAAGATTTATTCTTTTTTTCTTCTAAGAATCGTAAAGTTTTAGCTCTTATGTTTAGGCTGTTGACCCTTTCTGAGTTAATTCTGTATATGGCATGAGGCAGGGATCGAATTCATATTTTTGTATGTGGATGTCCCATTATCCGCACACCATTTGTTGAAAAGATTATTTTTTCTCCATTGAGCTGTTTTAGCACCCTTATTAAAAATCAATTGACTATAAATGTGAGGGTTTGTTTCTGGCCTCTCAATTCTATTCCATTCCATTCATCCATGTATCTATTCTTATTCTAATACCACAGCCTTGATTACTGCAACTTCGCAGTACGTTTGGAAATCAGGACGTGTGAGTCTTTCAACTTTGTTCTTTTTTTTTTTTTTTTTTTTTTTAAGGATTGTTTTGGCTATTCTGGGTCCCTTGCATTTCCATATGAATTTTACGGTTGACTTGGAAATTGTGATAGGGATTGTGATAGGAATTGCATTGAATCAGAAATGGGACTTTAAAACCATATGATTTTGGGGGTGATTTGGGGGATGACCTCTCCCCAATAATGAGTCAATATTAAAAGGTCTGTTCTTTCAATCTCTGAAAATACAACCCCTCTTTTACTTTTCACAACCCCATGGGCGGGTGCTGCTGTCCCATCTCAGAGCAGAGAAAACTGAGGCCCCAAAAAGTCAAGTCACGTGTCCATTGTCTGTGGGTACAGGGTGAAGGAGGATCTTTGGGGACAGTTAGATGCCCACAGCCACAGACCGAGAGAGCAGTGGCCACTGCCATGCCTGCCATCTCGGCTGCGTGTGTGTCTGACACCTGGCTAGATTCTGCAGTGTGGTGCTTACACCTCAACTAGGGAAAACAGAAGTTTCCATTTGTTCTTTTCAGAGCCCACTCACCCTTGCTGGCTCATTTTTATCACCACAGTGACCAAGACAGTGACCAAATTACTTTACAGATGAGGAAGCCAGGCTCAGGAGGCTTTCAGGCTTTCCTGTGGTCACAGAAGACTGCATT
The DNA here is from genome assembly GCF_000325575.1 of Pteropus alecto. Classification (NCBI taxonomy): domain Eukaryota; kingdom Metazoa; phylum Chordata; class Mammalia; order Chiroptera; family Pteropodidae; genus Pteropus; species Pteropus alecto. The sequence goes on from NW_006494614.1 coordinate 62,629,993, forward strand.
CTGCCCAGTGTGGGAATGTTTCCATGGCTGCAAGCTTCCATGCTGAAACGCACAGCTGTACGTCTGCCTGTACTGGAGGAGGGCAAGAAAAGATCCTCTCCTAGCATTTCAGCTCTAAGGACCCCAGAGATCTAAAGAATATCTTTCCTGCCCCTCCCCTGGGAGTCACCAAGGGGAGAGGCCGGCCCTGGTGGGATCCTAGAAGGAGGAGTCCTGGCGGATATCAGTCAGAGGACTGCCAGACAGCCAGTCCTCCTGACCCTCTGCCTCTTCCTGAGCCACCGAGAGGACAGGCAAGGGTCTTCTGGGAGTGAGGGAAGCTCCACACATGGCCTCCACTACCCCAGGCCACCTGCATTGCTGAGGAAACCTCCAAGTGCACAGAGGGCTGAAATGAGCAAAGCTAGGCCACTGAGGGGACAGTGTACCTGCAGCTCCATGCCACTTGTCACTCCACGCCACTTGTCACAACTGTGTCCCAGGTATGAAAGGAGGCCTGTGCACTCCACAGGCACTGCCCCAGGAAGCTGAGCCCGGCCCCGCACAGCTCCCAGCCACGGGGCCACTCATCCAGGCTGGCACAGTAGGCAGAGAAGGCAGAGTGGACCATCCCCCACGGGCCTCCAACCTGAAACTCAGACAGCAGTCTCCATGGATCTGTCCTTTCTGCCAGTATCTCCAGGGCAGTTTTATTGTTTTTCTTCTCTAACTCCCTGCCATTTTGAATCAGAGCAGGGAGGGGTGGGCCCAGAAAGCTGCATAAATCTTTACATCTTGAGTGAGTGTGACGCTAGCCACCAGCCCCTGTCCCACCAGCACTGGCACAACTGGGTGGAAGACTTTGGGATGGGATGAAGTACCACTATTGTGGTCAGGATAGCAGTTCTCCTTAGGAGGGTCTTTCCATTCTCTGCCACCATCTTTCCTCACCCAGGAAACCAGGCAGAATGCTATTTCAGGGGCTGTTGTCCAGGAGGGTGATGTGAGTGGAGACAAGGAAAGCCCCGACAGCAGACCCGAGCACTCTCGCTTAACACACTGTGGGAAAAAGCAGCGGGTACAGAGAGCACGTTATCGTAATGCCCCCTTCCCCTTCATTCTGGGAATCTGCTAAAAACTGGACCCTCTTCACAGAAGATATACACGCTCATAAAATTACAATTCCTCATGCTTCCAAGCCCCAAACTTAGAGCCTCTGGCCTCGGCCCTTTCCTATCCAGCCAGGCTGGGAGGGAGTGATGCTTAACCCCATATAAACTGACCTAAAATGGTGAGATTTGGGGCAGAGTAATGGGCTGGCAGAATAGAGATTTAGGAGAGTGGCCACATGTGGCCTTGCTCTCAGAGTGATGGAATCAAATCCATCACCGGTCTGAACCCCTTTCACTCGCAGGCTGACCTGGTCCCTTCCTAGTTAGGCAGGCGGCATCGACAGCATTTCATTTCTTTTGGTCAGCAGGAGCAGAGAGGCAAGGAGCAGTTCCCAAAATACTCCTCCAAATCAGGTATCACCTGCTCTGTGGAGCCTTCCTCTTCCTTCTCCCCAAGGAAGAGCACCCATAGCATCTGGCATATGCCATTCTTCCTGCGAGCGAAACATGATATTGAGGGGTCCGTTTGTTTTCGTGTCCCACCCCACTCCCAGTACGTCTGTACCTTTGCACACCCTGCTGACAGGAGGTGGAGGGGGCGGGGCGGGTCCCTCAGGAGAGGTTGGCTGGTGAATTGGTGGAAGACATTTGCATCCTCTTAAAGCAGAGGAAGGAATATGGCGAGTGATCTGCAGAGACCCTCCCGGGGAGGTCTTTCCTCTATATCACCTTGACCTGGTGAGGATGTTGCCCCCACTGATTTCAGGCGGGCACCGAGTGCGGTCACAGGCATTTGGGGCTTATGGAGCAGCTCCTTTGTCAACAGTCGCCCTTATGTTTCCTTCCTTTTAAGGCGACCTCTCCAGTCCCCGTGGTGTGCCTACCCCTCGCTTTTGTCCCCCGCCCTGCACAGAGTGTTTTATTTTTTTCCCACTCTGATTTCCAGCCACAAGTCTTTTCAGCCTCAGGAAGTCCGTGCAAACATTTTCCCAACTGGTTCTCATTGACCATTACCCCAGTCCGCAGGAACTCACAGGAACCTTCCAGAAATCTCCCTTTATCTCCCAAAGTCCATCTGGTTCCATTTAAGGATTTCCCCATATTTCCTCCTGTTTTCAGAGCCGCCGAGCCGGCCTATCTCCGAGCTCGGCCGTCCTGCTCTGGGGGTGGTGATGAGCCCAGACTTTGTGAGGTGCAGTTGGGGGTGGGGGGACTCCCCATGCCTTCACGTGTGGTGGGGTCTCTTCAGTGGCTCACGGGCAAGGCTGATTTGGTTGCCGTCCCAGCTCTGTCCCCAGTCTGTAATCCCTTCATCACGAGTTATTTATGGCCAGAGATTCCAGCATCAGAGACATGTCCCACATGTGATGAGAGGGACCTTGATCCCCAGGAGTCTTGGCTCTGGCCACTGCGGGTCTGGATGGCCAGGCGGCCATTGCCTCCATCTTAAGCAAGTTCCTTTTGCTCCCAGAGCTGCTGGGCTGAGCCCAGGACGGGAGGGAGGGGGCCAGGGGACATTCCACAGAGTTAAAGCTGCATCTTTGAGGATCAGCACATCCAGCTGCCTCCTCTCCTCTCAGGAAGTCACCACCATCTCCTCTACCTGACACTCTTGGGCCAACCTAGCAGGCAGCAATGAGCCTCACCTGGAGGCAGGCCCTCTCACTGGCTTTGTGACTAGAAATTACATCATAGGATTGGGCGATTTTTCCCCACAGGCCCTTTATAAAGTTGAGAAGCAGTGGCTTCTGCTGGCAGAGCTGGGGCAGTCCGGGAAGTGGCCCCTTTGTCCTCTGTTCTCATGAAAGAGGACGCTTGGGCCCGACCCACGGCCACCTGGACTTGCTTTCCTCATCTCTCTAATGGATAGAATGAGAGCAATGTTTAGAATTTAGTTATTGTTCTGCCAAAGAAAGCGTCTGAGAGTACAGCATTTAGAAAGGGGGAAAAAAGCCCCATATGGAAAGCATGCGAGGGGGAAAGCTCCAGAAGGACCAGGGTTGAAGGGACAGATCTCACGTGGCCAGGGTTACGAGTTTGCAGGAAACAGCCACTCACCCACATGGGTGTTGTCCTCCCAAGGCTGCAATGTACCTTCAAATATCAGCCGAGAAAACCCAGGGATCCAGGTTTTTGGAGAATGTCAGTGGTTTAGTAGGTGGGGGCCCAGAACTGGGCAGGCCGACCTGAGGCTTTTGGTGGATCTCACGGCAGGAGTGCTGGTGCCAGGTTCGGGCCGGGGGCCTGCACACACTGGGGAGGATGGCTGAAAGTCTTGGCCAGCAGGGTTCTTTGAGAGTTACTTTACCATCTCTTGCTTCGGGCACTGGGATGCTAGATTTGGGATTCAGGCTCTTCAGAGACACACAGATAGGGGATCTGGGGTATCCAGACCAGGCAAGCATGCAGGCCCCGCTTCCTGCAGGGTGAGAGCCTCCTCCCCATGAGACCAGGTGGTCCTGAACCTTCAGGGGAGGACCTGGGACAGGTGGCTCAAGAAAGCTGGGCTCACTGTCCCTCGCCCCAGTGTGTCACCATCCATGGAATATTACAGTCATTCGGAGGCAAATTCAGAGGTGTGTACAGCACTATGGAAAAATGCTTGTGATGTAGTGAACTTAAAAAGCTGAGGGTGGGTAATACGTGTTTACTAACTGAATGCCAAAGGAAATTAAGGGCTTAAAATGTCATCTTCAAAATGTTTCTGCTGTGATTATATTGCCCTCATGTTGGCACTCATATTTAAGAAGAATAATTATTATTAATAGTAATGCCATAATTTTTTAAATGATGACCGTGAAATTCTCTACAATGACACTCCGGTGTTGAATTTGATACGTTGTCCTGAGCCCCCGATGGCGGCATGCACTTCTGTTCACGTTTGCCAAACACACAGCCTTCAGGAAGGCTGGCAGCCACCTGATAGGAAGAAAGTGATGGGGATGGGCAGGGATTTGCTAGTGCTCCTTCTGGTATTCTGAGAAAACAACAAAGTGACAATAAAATTGTTATCCAACCCGTCAAAACTGTTAACCGACCAACATTTGGTCTGGAGGATGTGGCCAAATGACCTTGGGTGTTACCTGATGGCGCTGGACTTACTGGTCTTTGATTTCGGGGACGGTTATGCCCAACATGAGTCAACAGACAGTGTGATTAGCCCCCAGGACTTTGCAAATGGGACAAGACTCTGGATGAAGTGATGTATGGGTGCAGAAACAGAAGGCTGAGTGAACGACTGAATGAATGAGTGATGACACTGTGACCGCCGTCAGAGACTGCCTTGTGGTTATGAAATATTGGGGCTTTAGGGTCCTTCTGGCTCTGTCCTGGACTGACCAGGCTGCAGAGTAGGGCCAGCCTGTAGGCTGTGCTTCTGAGGGATCTGGGCACACAGGAGCGTGGTCCATGGGAAGAGAAGGACCCCAGGAAGATAGTGGTGCTTTGGACATGCCCTGCGCTGACCAACGGAAGGAGCTAAGAATGTGCACTGACAAGAAATGAAAATGCCTCCTGACCTCCAAATTTCAAATGTATCTTAACAAACCTGATCTGACATGCGATGT
>NW_006494614.1:62634675-62639155 GCF_000325575.1 Pteropus alecto
GAGGTAGGCTCAATAAGCAGTCTTAGGGTCAAACCAGTCCCTTTGGAAGACGCAGGGACCAGATTTGTGTCTCTGCAAGTCCAAGATCCATAGGGCAGACTGGAACCTTGGACAGAAGCTGATGCTGCAAGTCTCGAAGGGGAATTTCTTCAAATCAGGGAAACCTCATTTTTTGTTCCTAAGATCTTCACCTGATTGGATGAAGCCCACTCACATTATGGAAGGCCATCTCTTTTATTTAAGATCAACTGATTGTAAAGGTTATCTACATCTCCCAAATACTTCACAGCAACACCCAGATGAGAGTTTGAATCACTAGGAACCACAGCTTTGTCAAACCGAAGCATAAACCTGATTATCGTACCCTGTGAGCCAGGATGGAACCAACAGGCCTGCAGGTCACGGCATCACAGAATGACGGAAAAGAAGAGCCCAGGGTCCCCTATGACCCCTCCCCACTTCCGAAGGGTTTCCTTCCTAGTTTCTGGTGGTATCTCCCTGCACAGATGGAGCCACAGAACTTCAGAACTAGCTTTTTAGTCCCTCCACCCAATTTACCCAAGAAAACTGAGGCCCGAGGAGGAGAATTTTTCTCAGACCCTGTGGCCAGTTTTGAACAGGCCCAGGCCAGCATCTGTTGCAACTGTCCCATGTCACACTAGAGGTGACATGTGAGGACAGCCTTGGGAGCCATTGATCATTCTCTGGGTTTTGTGGCATTTCCAGTCCCCCACCCTTTCCTTCTCTCACACAATTATTCTGGGCGCATTAATCCTGACAGCCTCTTGGCAGGAGCTGCCTGCAGCTGCCCTCATTAATGGAGAATGCCAATTGCAATTTTCTCGATATCAAGCAGTTCATCGTGGCTCCGGCCCCAGATGGCAGAAGCAGCAACGGGCAAATCCAGTTATGCTAGGGAGGGTGTGTTTACAAGGAGGGTTTGTGCCGAGTGAGCAGAGGCTGGCACCCTGGAGAGGGATTCTGGAGTCTGCAGGGACCCAAATCACATCTTCTCTGTCCCCTTCCCCACCCTGCTGAGCAACTACTGCCCTTACCCCTCAGGAGAGAACATGTGACAGGTGCAACAGGGAAGCTCACTGGCCCTGGACAGGGAGGCCAGGTCCAAACCTGTCCAGATGCAAGGTGTGTAAACCTTCGGAGCCCAAGGGACTCGCTCTATACAGAGAAGCAAGTCACAGCTCTCAGGACTAGTGTCCTTGTGAGGATCGGAAAACAGGACAAGCCACTCAGCCACAGCTAGCTGCTTTTATCATTCAGATGGAGCAGGGGCCTCAGTTTTCCCCATCTGTAAAGTGGAGACGATAATCGCTAGGAGATGCCTTTCTTGGGTTTCTACACTATGCAGGCAGGTGCTAGGCTAAATGATCACCCACTATCTTTAATTCTATGCACCCTGCCCCCAGACTGTCCGAGGGGCTCAGTGGAGACAGCATCCTAAGTCTTTGCAAGCTGTAAATAGCTACATCCCCTAAGTTCTTCGTAAATTGTAAAAAGCCAAGCCCCTGGGGGCACTAAGGCCATCTCCTCCTTTGTTGCCGCAGCCATGCTGTCTTCCCACCCCCTCTGCCACCCACACTAGTCAGCCCCATGCCCCAGCCCCTGACCCCCTCGCAGACCTCTCAGTGGGTCAGTAGGGCCCTGTCATGAGAGGGCCACATTCTGCTACCTTAAATGAAAGCTGTTTTACTAATGAACTTGAAACGCTAACAACCACCACCCTCCTTACCTGCTCCCACTCTGCATTTATGTCTGGGGAACTTCCGAAGTCTTGCAGCAGTATGAGGTCTTTGTGGGTAGGGAGGCACCGCCGTCACACCTAGCCTTAAGAACATGCGAAAAAAATGTCAGGAGCACCCACGACCTGGTGGGAGATCTCGCAGATGACCACCCCCTTGGAGAAGTTCGGGTCTCCTAAAGCCCTTACTGTCCTGCGGATGGCGTGGAGGGGTGGGAGGACCCACACTGGGAGGCGGGAGTGAATGAGAGAAACCCCCAGGTCAGCCCCTGCCCATGGCCGGTAATGGTCATGTACGTGGACTAGGGGCCTGCTCTCCCAGGCCCACACCAGACACCTGCCCACATTCCTCCACTCAATCCCACCCCCAACCATTCTTCAAAAGGTATTATTTTCATCCTACAAATGAGGACAATGAGGCTCAGAGAGGGCAAGCCACTTGTCCTAGGTCACATAGCTAGCATGACGGAGCCAGGATGGACCCTGTGGTCTTGGCATTGGGGGGGTGTCCACCCTTTCATCTGTTCTGGTTGTCTCTGCTGCATAACCAACCACCTCAAAACCTAGTGGCTGATAACAACAGCTTTTTTATTCTACTCCCAAATCTGCAGTTTGGGCAGGATTCGAGGGTGACAGCACTTCTCTGTGCCAGGGGGGCGTCAGCTGCGGTGGCTGGAGGAGGGTTAAGGGTCCTTTTGCAAGATGGTGCTCCCATGTGGTGGGTGGGCAAAGTGGCACTGGCCGTCGGTGCCTCTCCTTGGGCGCCTGTCCTGGATGCTTGGGCTTCCTCACGGCATGGGCGCTGCCAGCTTCTTTAGACCTAAAGCTGGCAGCTTTCTCAGCATCACCCTGCCACACTCCATCTGGTCCAGAAGTCCCGATTGAAGGGGAGGGGACATAGACTCCACACACCCCTTAATAGGGAGAGTGAGAAAGGGTGCGAGGCTGCGTCATCTGGCCCACCGACCTGCCCAGAGCTCTCCAAATATAGCCGCCCTGTGGGCCAGAGGGAGGACTTGGCATCTGTCGTCCCGTTCATCCTCGGCCGTAACTCAGGCTGTGACTGCACCAGCACCACTCTCCCTCCCTATCCTCAGCTTCCTCGTCTATAAAATGGTAACGGGAGGAACTGAACCAGCCATTCCAAGTCCTCTCTAGGACTGGTGGCCCACAGCGGTCATGTCTCCATGTCCTCCCTCCCTGCCTCTAACCCCCTCCCAGGAAATGCTGCTTCCTGTTCATCCATGTGTCCTCTTAGAGCCATGAGAACGTTGGGTTTCAACCAAGCAAATTGCCATGTGCTTTGAGAAACAGCCGAGAATAGTCGAAATGCCAATGGATCTGACTTCCCAGGCCCCTCCATCAGGGGGACCCTGTCTGGCCCTACACAAGATGAGCTGCAGGCATCCTGTTAACACTAAGGAGAACAGGAATACTGAGACTCCCAGTGAACAGGGAAGTGTGAGAAGCTGGTGCGGGGCAGGCACAGCAGCTGGAAGCCTGCCTGGGGGTAGCCACCTTGTGTGATGTAATCATGTCAAAGGTGATGGCAGAGCTTCCTGAGGGTCATTCAGGACATAAGTGCGGAGCTGAATTTTCTGCAGGGTCCGTGTGAACTTCCCCTCTCTTTGTGGTTTGGGAGGAAATGCCAGGTCTGTCATTGAATGGGGATGTTTTCAGAGCGGCAGCTTGGAGTGCCAGGGGGGATTAGAGCACCGGGCACAGAGGATCCCTGGGGTCATCCTGGGCTCGGACCCCAGCCCCCATAGCATCTGCCATGTGCCCCAAGCAGCCCCTCAGCCCAGCAGGGCCTGGGCACCTGTGGGTGACGTTGATTGCCTGGGAAACGGGCTGCTGCTGGGCCCGGTGTCAGCTACCGGTCCCCATTAAGTCATTTGTCACAATTTAAACGTGAAATCACATTAGCTGAAGGTGTCGCACCACGATGACCAGCCACAAGATGGCCACGGCCTCTCTCACCAGCTCCATTCCAGCTGTGCCAGGGAGCAGGCCCTCCCAGGACCCGGCGGTACTGGCCACAAAGACACACATCGCCGAGCTCCCTGACCACTAACTTCTGTGACCTTGCGTTTGTCCAGGACTCTGGGTATTGGTCAGGTCTGGGGTACAGCTTATTTCTGATATGAGAATGAGTTTCAGAATGATTAAGTGGCTTGCCCAAATCGGCGTCTGTTAACGAGTAAGGTATCAAATCCATCGTTTGCCTTTCAGTTTCCACACGTGGCCTCTCTCCTCCACCCCATCCTCTAACTCTGAGCCTTCTGGCGCTGTCACCAGCAGCCACACAGGGCTCCTTAGACTTAAATATAATAAAACTTGATGAAATAGAAGACTTAGTGCCTCGGTGGCACATTCTAAGTGCCCAGAAGCCACACGTGGCTGGCGGCAACCATATTGGCCAGTGCAGATCTAAAACACTCCAACATCTCACAAGGTGTCGTGGACAGCTCTGACCCACATCCATCACCAACAGTGTCTCATCATTCGTGCTCAGTGAGGACAGAAGCTGTGCCCAGCCTCCCACCTCACTCTGTCACTGGATCCCTACCTCGGGAAAGGCCCTTCCCACCCCCACTCACTGCACCATGCTCATGACTCAGTTTTCACAAGTAGGCGGGTACCATGCCCCTATTCTAAGATGAGGAGACTGAGGCCCAGCAAAGCCCATGGCCACCCCAGCTCGCACCTCCAGGAAGCAGGAAT
>NW_006494614.1:62639178-62644757 GCF_000325575.1 Pteropus alecto
CCCAGGACATTCCCACCAGATCACATGGGTCAGTGCCTGCACAGAGGCAACTGTCGGTGCCATATTGGGAGATGTAGGGCTTCCTCTCAAAACATCTTGATTCTCAATTTATGCCCAAATGGCTAAGAATACATTTTCCTAGTCAGACCAGGAGACCCAGGAACCTAGGAGCCCAGAGGACTAAGGAAAAATGTGGCCCCACTGCCTGCCACCAGGGGACACTATGGGTAGTGACACCCACCACCCTCTGCCAGAAGGGACCTGGGTCGCAGACACCAGAGCTGAAGGGGACTCTAGGGCTGATGAGGTTAGGGGCCAGAGAGAGAGCACGCTTCCTTCCCCAAGGCCACCCCACAAATCCGCTCTGGCTTATGGGCTTACTCGTATGGGACACCACGTACAGGGCACTCAGAGCTGACTCAGAGTTTGGGATCCCGCCTAAGAAGGCACGTCGCTTCCTTCCTACAAGGAACCCAGAGTGGAGATGCTGCTGGGAGCCAGCTGTGGCAGGGGCTGCGCCTTCCAACTGGGAACATGTGTCCCCAAGAAGTGCCGGGGAGCCGCTTCTGCTCAGAGTGTCAGTTTTCCTCCATTTGGTGATTAAAAGCGAGAGCAATCAACAAGAAAATAAGTCAAAGCCTCCCCTATGCTCCACCTAAAATGGGCTCAACGTGAATTTTTATTGTGAGTCATGGGACTTGACCTAAGTCCCAATTTTGTAGCAGTCAGACCCCTGAGCCTTGGTCTCGAGATGGGGTGAGCCCAAGGCCAGTGGGGACAATCTGGTGGAAAGATTCGGGAAGCTCAGATCTGTGGGATGCACAGCCCAGCCCTCACAGGTGTGTGTCATCTCAAACTCCATCACCTTCTGTAACTGAACCTGCCTGAGGGTTATCGTGAAGATCTTGGGAGGTGCTGGGTCCCCAGCAGCTCGCACGGTGCATGGCGCACAGAGTCCCCACCCCCATAAGCCATCTGACTCATCATTCCCAAGCTGGCTGAAATTGGTCAGATGCAATGTGAGCAGGTAGGAAGAGGTGACAGAGGTGGGAAGGAGTCAGAAATCGCCCAGAGAAGCTAGACATGCCTGGGCCGCAACCCCATCAACTACCAGCTCTCCTTCCAGGCCCCCTGTCCCCAGGAGCTGAAAGCACAAGCTCTGGGTTTCCTGGGGGTCGGAGAGCAGGAGGGTGAGAGGGCCCCCTATAGAGGAAAGAGGGAGCCTGATTCCTTGTCCCCTCCTGCCCTCCCGCTCTCTTCTGCAGGAAGACAGGCCATTCCCAGCTCCTGAAGGTGGCCCAGGGTTCTAAGAGTCTATCCCATCAGGGTGGACTTTTGGGGTCACTGAGCAACCAGAAATCCCTAGAGAGGAGGAGAAAGGGCAAGCATGTATGGAGCACCTACAGTGTGCTTACTCAAGCTCACAACTGTCCTGGCAATGGCGGGTAGCAGCCCCATATTACATCCACAGAAACAAGGCTGGAGGGCCTGGGGCCCACCAGGAAATACCCACCATGTCTGTGGATAGCAAGGCCTCTGGGGCTGGGCTGTCTTCCAGGAGCACCTGGCCTACGCCTTGGGCTGTCCACAAGCACCCAGGATACCCTGGGCTTCAGAGCCAATCAAAGAAAAGGCCAGAAGCCCTTTGCACCACAGAATTCTTCAGAGGCTGCAGCCTCCGCTCTCTCTGGACCTCCTGCTGTCCCTGGGACAGGACTGTCCTAATTTTGTTGGGAAGAGCCCTTTCCCAACAAGAGGTCCCTTTCCAGGAGGACAGAGCTGCTGGGCTGGGGCACAGAGATGATTTGCTGGGGGCTACCCTCCAGCTACCTTGCTCCAAGACCTGTGAGTTTAGCACCCAGAGGCCTTTGGGTGTTTGCATCCACTCCCCTGACTCAGATTCCAGCCAGGAAAGTGCCTTACCGACCTCTAGAACAACCCGGTTCTGGGCAGGGGCATCGAGCCCCCCGCCACACTGAACGCTCTGATCCCCCAGCACTTTCCTGACTCGCCCCTCACCACCCACACAGACACCCAGGGGCACCCAGCCAATGCCGCCCCCATCCCTCTCTCTGTCTCTGTCCCCTTCTCTGTCACTCCCCCCGCGACCCTCTGTCTCTGAGTCGATGCTGTCGGCGTGTGTCAAGCTTCCCCTTCTCAGTAAGAACAGCCGTGTTTGGTGTGAGGCTGATGTTCAGGACATCCTTCCTCCATCCCCAGCATTCTCCCTGTGGGATCTCCAGGACAAACGTCACTCCGCACTCTAAGAGTGGGATCCATGCTTCTCACTGGCATGGGACCCCCAGGCCCCAGCTGTGGCTGCCCCATGAGTGGTCTGTCTGGGGGATAGCAAGCAGCCCATCCCAGGGGCCTAGACCCTAGGAGAAGCTATAGTCCGTAACAGGACGTTCCGAGTCGATGGTTGGAGGTTTCCAGCACCAGTTCATGGAACACAGGATTGTTCTGACTGGGTTTTCCCCTCGTCAACTGCTTATCAATTGGCAAGGGTCAGTCTGATGTGATCTGCCCCTTCCCAAACCATGCCTGGCCTGGAGCCATCAAGACTTGCCCCGGTGGGGTTGGGCCCTTCCCTGAGCCCTCAGCTGAGTGGAGGTTTGACCCCTGGTCACAACCGGGATTCCATCCACCTAGGAGAGAGCAGGGCAGGTGGTGGGGGTGCCAGGGAGTGTCCGGACCGACTGAACCGGAGCTGCAGGCAGGGGCCCCACTGGGCTCCTTCCTCCTGCCGGGAGGAGCCAGGTGGTTCCACTCCCTCTGGTCTGCAATGTGGAGATAAGAACAGGCATGGTTCTTCATTACTTGAGTAGAATTTGTAAGGGACAAGGCCAGGCTTTATGGGAGCTGAGTATTCACATCTGACATTCTAGGGCAACTGAGGCCACACTCTGTCCTCCCCTAAACAGGATGGCTGAGTGGGAGGGGCCGTGCTGACATTTGGCTCTGTGGTCACCCCCAGCAGATTGAGGTGAGTCCCCCATGACTCAGACTGGACAGAGCAATAGCACCAAGGCCCCGCCTTCCTTCCTCCTCCTTGCTCCTACGATCTTCCTTCCCGCCTTTCTTGCCCACGTTCTGGAGACCAACAAGGAGACTGGCCCTGTGGTGAGACCTGGATTCACAGTCCTCCTTCTGGAAACTGCTGGAGCTCGCCTACTCGGCAGTGGGAGCATAGCATTTTAGACCAGTCGTATCCACCACGCTCAGCAAAGGATGCCCATAATGATGGGTCACGGTCCCCAAGTCCAGCTACTCACCTGCCGTCCAGCAGAGCAAGAATGTGTTGTGGGGGTATTGCACAGCAGTGGAGACAAGCCACCGCGGCACCCACAATGAATCTTCCAGGCGCGAAGGGAGCGCTTGCACACAGTGTGAATCCATGGCCCTGAAGTTGAGAAGAGGTGAATGAAGAAGCCAGGAGGGAGGTCCCGGTGGAAATAGGAACGATGAGGGTAGGGACAGCCTGGGAGTCCCGGGGCCCAGCACTGTTTGCTTCTCGCTTAATACACTGAGGCAAGTCGTACACTGAAAAGAGTCTCTCTCTATAGATAGATGATAGATAGATAGATAGATAGATAGATAGATAGATAGATAGATAGATAGATACATAGATAGATATAGCTATAGATATGTATATATGTGTGTGTATATATATGTGTGTGTATATATATACTTATATGTGTGTGTGTGTACACACACACACACACACTTTATTCTGATTTTAAAATTTATTTCAAATGTTTTTTAAAAGGACAAAATTCTCACTCTGCCATGGACTACTTGACCTTGGCTAAGCCAGTAAGCTCTCTAAACCTCCACTTCCTTACCTGTGAAATGAGAAAAATAACAGTGCCGTCTTCATAGAATCGCTGAGAAGGTTCCCTAAGAAAATGTCATTGGAACCTCGCAGACCGAGGCCTGGCCATGTCAGTTAATGTAAAGTTTCTGCTGCTGAAACATTGCCGTGGCCCCAAACAAGAGCAGCAGTTGATTCGTTCTGCCGAGGAGTCTGAACAGATGCAGGCCAGGACTGACACAGCATTTCCAAGGTGTCCAAGGACCCAGGTCCTTCTTCCTGATACTCTTATTTCTTCAACCCTCCGCTTTACCTCATGACCTAAGATAACTGCCTCAGCTCCTGCCATCACAACTCTTCTCCGCTCCCCAAAAGCTGAAATGCAGGCAGAGGAGGGTACCACCTGATGTTGCACACACATCCTTTTTACACACTAGGCCAGAACTAAGCACATAGCACATCAGGTTGCTAGGAATACTGGAAAATAGTATCTTCCTCTACATCCAGCTGCCCATGCAAAGTTCTAGAAGGAGAAAATGAGCAGCAATCACACCACACTGCATCGGTGACAGCTGAAGTGACTCCTACGGCAACCATCCCATGGCAGGCACCTGATGAGGGACACAAAGACGAATGGGATGTAACTCTCAGGACCTGAGGCTGATGGCTGAGTGCAGGGGGAAGGAATAAGCACTGTGAGTGATGGTGGAGTCCAGTCCAGGGAGGGTTTGCTGCCAGTGAGGGTGAGCACTCGTGCATTTTGGCTAGAATTTACACACGCGGAGGAGAGTCAAGGCTTCCAGAGAGAAGGAACAGCACGAACAATGCAATGGAGGCAGATGAAGTGTCGTTTGGCCAAAACAGCAGGGGCAGAAAAGGGAGTAGGGGCACGTGGAACTGGAAGGAGGGTCAGGCCTGATCCCACAAGGCCTCGAATGCCACACCACAGGGTTCTGACTTTTGCCCGTAGCGACAGTCCTTCAAAGGAAGCTGAGACCACCCGCCTCCAAATCTCCTATGGTTTTATCCAAAATGGTCTCTGTTAAGATACAAGTTCCTGGGCCCTGCTCCTGACCCACCGATTAGAAACCCTGGCAGTGGGGTTAGAGGTCTACATGTGAACTGTTGGCTGTCGGCAGTAGGGAGCCATCGAAGGTTCCCGTTGAGCTGGGAGAAGCACACTCACTGCCGCTCTCACTGGGGCAGGGCGGGGGGTGCGGCGTGTGGCGGGACAGTTGGAGGAGCTCCATGGGGCTTCGCCTTCTTCTGGGCTCTGCTTCCTCATCTCTGAGAATTCAGAAATGCCGCCAGAAGGAAAGGCCTGGGTTAACATCTGTCCAGATGTGGAAACGGGGCAGATAAGACAGGAGGATGAACGCGATATGATTTAGTTCCTTTCACTAACCACTCATCATAAGCCAGTTGGAGGCTCCAAGAAGCCTGAGCCTGGCAGAGGTGGAGCCAAGCGGGCCATGGAGGCCACGTGGGCGTGGACACTGAGCTTCCAGGCGGAACAGGCCAGGTCGGAAGATGGAGCAAAGGTGCTCTGAGGGGTGGGACGCCATGGGTCCTGAACCATGCTCCTCAGAGTCACACACTCAAAGGTGAGCATCAGCAGCTCCAACTCACATGTCCCTGGATGGTGTCCCCAACTGAACCGCATCCTAGGAACCCCTCAGTCCCAGAGAAGCCAGGAAGGTGGGTCATTCTGTCTGGGGGTTGACAGTGATTCCAACTGGCGGGAAAGAAACATCCTTTTCTGTAT
>NW_006494614.1:62644851-62679471 GCF_000325575.1 Pteropus alecto
GGTAATCTTTAAATTACCAACAAAAGTTGGTAATTTAATAAAAATAAATAAAAAATAAAAATTAAAAAAAATTAAAAATAAAATAAAATAAAAATCAAAGCAACGGAATATGCCTGTAGCTCTGGCTTCCGTCAGAGCAGGAACTGACAGGTGCTCTGCAGCCCCAGGGGTGAGCTAAGGTGGTGGTTGTGAGGCCTTCAGCCACAGGGGCCTGCAGGCAAAATGAGAAGGTCATGCCGTCCCTTGACTCTGTTTTTCTGGAAGGAGAGAATTCAAAGAATTTAGGGATTTCCAGTCCAGATCAAACTTTCACTTTCCTGAGTAAATGGCCTGGGCAGCCTGCAGGAGCTATTTAAGGGGTCAACTGCAGCGCTAAGTTCCAGGAGGGCAAGGGGCTGTCACCCCTGTGTCTCCTTCAATGCCCTGGGAGGCCAGCTGGGCCCAGGTCTGTGTGGCCTTGTCTCCAAAGAGTGGAAGGCCACACAAAGGGCCATTTGGACATTGCTCCCATAACCAGGATGCGGTACGCCAAGGTGGGCCAAGGGAATAAAACCCCATGTGCCCTAAGCAGGGAAGGTCCCATGGGGACTGCGAAGAGGACTTTGACCCCGGGGACTTTGGCGCCAGCGTCTGCCTCTAGGAGCCTTAGTCCTATTAGGCCACTTGTTGGGTATCTTTCTTCCTGTCTTTTCTCTCTTTCTTCAACCAGCGTGCAGTCAGCTCCCGCTCCCTCTGGCTGACCAGAGACATAGGCCAGGTTGCTTAGACCAGCTCAGTGAGGGGCACTGACAAGCCCCAGGCCAAGCTCAGGCTCCTTCCCCCCATACACTGTGCCTACAGCAGTTTCCCCAAAGTAGGTAGCCGGGTGGCCATGCAGTAGCCAGGCAGCCTGCCTTCCCCTCCCTTCTCCTCGCCCAAGACAGCCGCCCAGGCAGCCCTCGGGTGGACTCCGCCAGCCGCCCCTCTGGGACAGCCCACTCCACCAGGCTTGTGAACTGGAGGAAACCCGGACCCAGCTCTACAAGTGATAACATCTCTGAGAAGGTTCCTGGCTTGTGACTTGTCCCGGGAGCAGCTGTTATTTTGGATGACCAGTGGTCATTTTCTTTTTAAAGGGACCGTGGCTGGTTTGGTTACAAACCGACAAGGAAATCCCAAGTTCTAGAAGGCGGGCCGAATGCATCTCTGGCCACTGTGGTGTCCGGACACACAAGGGCAACATGAGACTGGCATCCAAGGAGACGGCGGGCCTTTTCGGCATCTCCAAAATCTCTAGGATGTCCCAGCTGCCGAGCTGGGCACAGAGTGCTGAAGGTCAGCTGGTGGAGGGAGCACACCAGAGCTCGGAGCTCGGCGCTCGCTAGACCTTACGAGACGCCGGCAGTGCTTCTCCCACGGTACCCAGGAGTGTGTGAGCGGCATCACCGAAAGAGTGCCTGGTGAGGCCTCCCTGCACCTTCAGCAAAACCACCATGCAGATAACGCTTTTGAGTTTTCCTGGGAAGCGTATAGAGAATAACTCTTAGCAACTACCTAATCACAGTGCAGCATCTCCTGGTTCTGTGTCTAAAGTTGCGCCCCCAGCTCTGCCCGCCTCTGATTGGTGCCTGCACCCCTCCCTTCTGCCACCCTCTAGGTGGCTCCCCAGCTCATGATGACCTGCCTAGTTTGGGGGCTCTGTCCATCTCTCATGGGGCCAGAGCTTGTCTGTCAGAGTCACCGCTTCCTCCGATGATCCACCCCAGTCACCTCTGGGAGCACAGACCAGAGGCTCCACAGAACCTCGGCAAGTGGCTGGGCCTGGGCTAGGGCTGAGTGTCCTCCTTTCCCGGGACCCCAGGCAGCTAGGCCAACCACAGGGGTGGGACGAGCCATCTGAGGTCTGAATCCTGTCTCTTCAGCCAATAGGTGGCCACAGGAGGGTGTAAGATGCCCAAAAGTAACTGACATTTCTGGACCACAGCCTCAGATGACCAAAGTTTAACACTGAAATTTCTGCATCCTGGAACCTCCTCTTCACAAGCAAACTGGGGCTGGTTGTCACTCTGCACCCTGATTTCCACACTCCTCTACTACTGCCTGAAGCTAGAGCCCGTCAGTAAGACCTCCTGCTCCTTCACCCAGTGCCCAGGCTGGCCGTGTGCAGATGCTGGGCCTCTCACTATCGTGTCCTTCAAAACTGTTATTAAGGCCCCACCTGCTTCCCCTGCGGCACGGAACCCCAGCCTCCCCTCCTCTAACTGCTGCATCTCCGTGGTTCTCTCTGCATCGTCTCCCTGTGCCCATCCCTCTGCTGGATGAGAGTGGGGATGGGACAGAGGGGGCTGATGTTTCTGCTCAGGAATTTCGCCGATGGCTCCGGGGAGGGTCGTGGAACGAGCCTGGCCCGTGGGAAAGTCCTCAGGCCTTTGCCTTTATTCGTGGCCATTCTCCATCTTTTTTCAACCATCATTTCCTCTTTCATCCCCCCTAATTAAGAAGATTTGGCAAAACCAGGGAAGACCAGGGGAAGGGCAGTACCATTTACAGAGCATGGTCAGCCCTCACACCCACTCGATGGTTCCATGCAGGGGGCTTTTCACACTCCATTTTACAGAGGTCAACTGAGGCTGAGGGCAAGGAACTTGACCAAGACCTCAGGCTGTAAGCCCTGCACTTACTCTGCTCAGTCATTGACTTAGTCCCTACTAAATTCAGCTCATCCATTCTGCATCCATTCATCCCATGCATAACATCCCCACCCACCCTGCCAGACATGATGCTCAGGGCTGGGGACACATAGCCAGAGGTAAGCCTCAGTTCCTGCCCAAATGAGCCCACATCCAAGGGATACCCAGCCACTCTCATTCTGCAGAGAATTGCTGTGAACACTAGTGTGTGACCTTCTGGATCATTGATGGATGTGTACTATCTGTTAACGGGATCTGAAAGTACATCTTTCGCTTACTACACCAGAGCACACTCCCCCACAGCAGCGTGCATCAGGCCAGCCCATTGACTCTACTGTCAGGAACCTTTCACCATGAGGACATCTGTTAATTCACTTACCAAGTCTCTCAATGATGGACATGCAGGTCCTTGTAGTAGCTCCCTGTTATAAACTGTCCACTGCGAGCATCCTTCGTGCATATCGGTGTGAATGCTCTTGCGGCATTTCTGTAGGATCACTCCCTGACCGCAGGACTGCTGGGCCACAGCACTACTGTGTGAAGTGTCCATGCCTACTGCCAAGCCTCCTGAAGTGCTGGCCAATTAGGCCACCACCCCAGAGCCAAGAGGTCCGCTTTACCACGCCTTCGTTAGTTTTGCATGTTACCAATGGATCCCACGTTTGAACAAAAACCAAAGGCCAAAACATCATCTCTTAGTTTTATTCTGCATTTCCTTGGTAACAATGGGCCTCCACTTGGTGGATGGTGGGGCCAAGGAAGAATCTCCCATCTGGCTTGCTGCCTCAAGAGGTGGAGACACAGCCCGAGCCTCTGTCCCCAGCTGGGATAGAGAAAGAAGGTCTTATGCCCCCAGAAAAGGAGCTAGTTCTCTCCTGGCCCTCCTCTGACCTCCACTTCTAACGCCACCTACACGAAGGCTGCCCACCGAGAGGCAGCCAGATTAGCCGAACCTTCACACTACCTGCTTGCTGCCCTGTGGCCTTGGAATGGTCCTTTAACTCATCTGAGCCTCATCCACAAAAAGGGAGCAGCATTCCTTATGTTCCAAACAGGTCACACAGACTGTGTAAGATATGTTGGAAAAAACACCTGGCTCACAGTATGTGCTCACTAAACACTGGGCAGCTGCATCATCACCATCATCACCATCATCATCACCATCATCACCATCATTATCATCAACATCATCATCACCATCATCATCCTCATCACCATCATTACCATCATCACCATCATCATCATCAGTACCATCATCATCACCATTATTATCATCATCATTCATATTTCCCTCTGTGGACACACTCATGTGTCCTGGACACAAGGTTTGGGGACCGTACACTCTTTGTTCACAGGAAGACTGAGGCCAAGAATGGCATTGACTTGCCCAAGGCTGTTTCACTGAGAACAGAACTGGTTAGGTCCGGGCCCCTTGGTCAAAGGCCCTTTCCCTTGAAACGGGCCTTTGGAGCTTCAGAGTCTCCTTCAGCAGACACTCTCCTCATGGTCTTGAGAACAGGCACCGTGGGACTAGGGCTCTTGCCACCCCTCCCTTTGTCTTTAGTTGTCAGAAAAGCCACTGAGAGAATCTTTATAGAAATAAACAAAATTTTTGACAGATGGAGGATGGAAAATGACTCACAAGAAACAGCATTCTGAGTGTGCCATCCCCTTAGGTATTAAGTGGGTCAGGTTTCAGCATGGCGTCCAAGAATGCTGTGGCTTATTACAAGAGGATGACGCTGTCTGTGTGGGGAGCTGCGGGAGCGCCTGGGGCCTGGAAACACCCGTGGGAACGCTGGATGCGGCCATCAGTGCACGTTCTGTGCCCACCGCCCTCCCAGCTCTCACAGCCTCTGCTGTGCAGGCACCTCCATGCTAGGCACAGCCTCGGAGCTGGCACCAGCCATCAGCAAGCGGTCCTCATGAGCATGGCTGGGGCTGGTGTTGATCTGGTTTTAAGTCCAAGTTGCAGGCTGGGGGTAGAAGAAACCCTTCCTGTGCAGCCACTAGGCAAGTGCTGTAGTGGGATGGGTGGTGAGAAGGTACCACTTAAGTGAATGCAGCAAGGCCTCCCTGCCGAACAACTCGTGAGTTGAAAATGGGCAGGTTGGAAAGAGGAATGCCAGGGAACATGGCGGGATCCCCTGGAGCCCATCGCCCAGGACTATTACTTCACAGTTTACAAAGATCTTCCCACGGGGGATTCTACATTAACAACCTCTTGAGGGGGAGTGTTATTACCTCATTCTGCAAATGAGAAGACTAAGCCCCAGGTTGCCCTTTCAGTCTGGGGTCCTGCCTCCCAGCCTGCAGCCCTTCCCCACACCCCTTAGAACCACTGAGATGTGCTCCCAGTGAGTGATGCCCCACCACCACGCGCTGTTGTCATCTTTGCTGCTGCCCATTGGTGACTTTATTGTGAGGCTCAGTGAAAGGAGCCCAGCTGGGCTCACAACACACCCACTGGCCACACGCTGGCCTTCATGGGCAACACGGGCATCCTCGAGTCCAAGGACCAGGAGTCCTGATGGACAGATCCTGGGGACTGGTGGGCATGGCCCGCTAAGAGAGGGCTCCAGATTTGCTGGTCATGAAAGAGGAGTCCACGGGGTATTCACAGTGATGGTTAAAATTTGTGCGTACTTTCTTCCAGTCCGATGGTGATGAAAACAGATGCTAAGACAGAGATGTCAGGCAACAGATGTGTCTGTCTGCACAGTCGCTCACAGCTGCTTTGCCTGCTTTCTCAGAGGAAAGAGCTTCTTCTATTCTTCCAGCGGATGGGGGTCAGGGAGATTTGGTCTGTTCCTAAACACCATGAGGAACGTAAAAATAAACGGGGAAGCTGAGAGTCGACCCACACTGAGCACGGGAGAAGAAAAGGAAGGAGTCAATTCATGTCATCACATTTTACCTCAGACCCCTTGGTGCCAGGCTCTGAGACCAATTCTGGGGACATAATAGTAAATAAAACAGCCTAAGGGATTGAGGGCCTAATAGTGGAGACACCTTCTCACAAAGTCCCCAGCAGCAAGTGTGAGAATCTAGGCGGGCATGGCTCCCAGAACTGGGAGCAGTCAACCCGTCTGAGAGGGGTGGGTGGTGAGTTGACTTGTGGCCCCTGAATATTTGTCATGAGACCTTAGAGTGTGCCTTTATTTGAAATAAGGATCTTTACAAATGTAATTAAGGTGAGAATCTTGGGATGAGATCATCCTGGATTACGGCGGACCCTAAATCCAACAACAAGTATGCTTTTAGGAGAGACATAAGAGGTCAGAGGGAGATTTAAAACACAGGCACAGGGAGTCGGCCATGTGAAGACAGAAGCAGAGGCTGCAATGATGCAGCCACAAGCCAAGGGCCACCTGGGGCCACTAGAAGCTGGAAAAGGCAGGAAGGATCCTCCCCTAACGCCTTCAGAGGGAGCGTCGCCCTGCAGACCCCTTGACTTCTAGTCTTCATAACTGAGAGAGAATGAATTTGTGATTAAGTTGCTAAGTTTGCGGTCCTTTGTTGTGGCAGCCCCAGGACCCTTGCAGGAAGGTCAGCTGACCAGCTGGGGGCCGGGGGGTGGGGGTGAAAATGTCTTTTCTTATGTGCAGATCAAACCGGGGTGTACTCGCCCCCAAATAAGTCCTCAGACCGGGAAACCATCTGAATTTACCAGGCAGCAACCATGCCAACAGCATGGGGAGGACCCACTCTTGGCCCTAAACCCCTGACATCACTCCTGTTGCCGAGTTCTGAGGGTTTCATGTCCCTCCAACAGGCAGTGGCTTGTCACCGAGTCTGCAGGCCTGTGGATGGCTTCTCAGCATTTCACTTTTCCTCATTCCTTTTAATCATGTCCCTAGTGTCTTATTGCTGCCTTCGGACTGAGTCTCTTGTGTTAAGACATCTGTCCCCTTCTCACCACCTGGAACCCCACCCTAGAGGATGAGATGTTTTTTGGTCCGTTTGCTCTGTTTTGTAATTCTCCGTCTTCAGCTGGCCAGCAGGGTTTCTATCTGAAGGCAGTGATAAAGTGTCATAGTTTTCTGAACCATTTGGGTCAGTCAATAGCCATGAGTGTTGGACCCTGGAGCCTTTCCACAGAGGGTGTGGTGTGGCGATGGGCTGCAACAAATAAGCTGAGGGGTGGAGGGGGCATGGTCTAGAAAGCAGAACCCAGCCTCTTACTCGCTTGTCATGTGTTACTTATATAGCCTTAGACTCACCCCAACTGGTCACCCAGCAGGCACCGCCGTCCTACACCAGATGGCCAGTAGTGACCTCCTAAGACCACTCGAGTGGCACCTCCCTCTTTGGAGAGATGGAGCAACCAAGAGCACGGCCCTGCCCCCCCCCATACTGTGGGGTTTCTGAGCCCCCAGCCCTCCCCTGTTTCTCTTTGTCTTGTAGTATAGATAATTCACATACGTTGTATTCTCTCACATTCTGGATGTTGAAAGTCTGAAATCAAGGTGTCGAAGGGCCACTCTCACTCAGAGGCTCCGGGGGAAGATCATTCCTGCACCTCTTCCAGATGCTAGTATCGCCACAGTCCTTAGAGTGCCTTGGCTTGTGGCCCGTCTCTGTCCCTGCCTTCCCAAGGCCTCTCCTCCATGTGTCCCCTCATCTCCTAAAGGCACCAGTCATCTTGAATCAGGGCTCACCCTACTCCAGGGTGACCCCATCTTAATTTGATTGCCTCTGCAAAGACCTTATTTGTAGATAGTATCATTCTTTCAGATTCCAGGTAGATGTCAATTCTAGGGGACACTACAGTCTGGAGGATAATCTGCCCGAAGCTGAGGCCTGAAGGGCCAGCAAATCACTCAGCAAATCAGGCGAGCTAGACCAGATGAGACCAGAACCCAGAACCCTGGCCCCCAGGCTGAGAACTCTCTAGCCCTACCAGGCACCATGCCTCCCAGCTCATCCCAGGCTGGCCCAGAGGCCCAGGTGCAGGGAGGCAGATGTGATTCTGGCAGCTTCTGTGCTTGTGTGTCCTGCTGTGGGAGCAGAAGCTTGCTGGCTGTCAGCCTCCCTGCCCACTCCCAGGCTCTGGGCCTCCCTGGCCTGTCTGCAGCTGTACTCAGGACAGTCCTGGCAAAGTCATCAGACGGGGCTCCACCACCTCTGCTAATGATGATGCCTGACGTAGAGGGTCACTTTACAAAGCACTTTTCCAGTCCTGCCTGCTCAGTCCTCAGCCCCTTCTGTGTCTCCCTTTTCGCCCAGGCAACCCCAGTTCATAGCGCCTGGTCACAGAGGATGATAAACCCAGCCCCAAGGTAGCGCCCCTTATTTCCTTAGAGAAACCCAAAAGTACCAAACTCCTGGCAGAACCATAGAACTGGGTTATAACAGAGGCACACTCCAAGCAGGGACAAAGGGGCACTGGGCCCTTGAGAGTGATGCAGCTCTCGCTGGAGCAGCCACAGCTTCAACAGTCCATGTGACATAGTTTGGTTTCAGGTGAGCGTTAGGGTCAGGTGCATCTACGTTGTCAATTCCGGTGGTGCCTTCCCTGCCTCCACGGGCAAGGAAGGAAAGTGGAAGTGGGAGGTGGGTCAAGTGTAGGCTGAGTTCTCCACGGTTGCCTAACAAACGACTCCAAATCTTAGCACTTAACGACAGCCCTCTTATTTTATCTTCGATCTTGTGGATCAGGAGCTTGGCAGGACAGGCTGGGCCATGTGTTGCTTACAAAGGTCAGCAGTGGTCAGCAGGAGGACAGGGTGATCTAGAAGTTCCAAGGTAGCTTTCTTTTCACAGTGGGCCTCCAAGGGGACAGCTGGAAGACTGGGCCACAGGAGACTATGGGCTGGACAGAGAGTCCTCCAGCAGGCAGTCCCAGGGGGTCAGAATTCTTCCACGACAGCTCAAGGCCCAATAGTGAGCATCCCCAGGGGCCTTCTGATGGCTCGGTCCTGGAACCTCCCTTCCTGGCACCTCACTTCCATGCCATCCCATTGGTCAAGCACACCTCTTTGGGGGAGAGAAGTTCAGTGGGAGGAGGAGAGAGTTCACACCCATCTTCATCCACCCTCGAGCTCTTTGGCCCCAGCGGTGAGCTCAGAGCTACTGTCTCCCTTCACCTGATTGAGCACAGCTCATTGGAGAGGACTTCTGGGTTCATCGAAAGAGTGATGGGGTTGACGGGGGAATGTGACCGAGAACCCAGCCTAGAAGCTCTGGGGGGGCCAGATCTCATCCACTGATCTCAGGTCGCACAGAACCAACCTAAGAGCTCTCCAGAGTGCGCATTGGCAAATGCTGAATGAACGTATGTGTGCATGAATGAATGAATGAATGAATGAATGAAACTTTTAAAACTGAGATACAGTCACACAGCATAAAATTCATCCTTTTAACGCGTACAGTTCAGTGGCTTTAGTATATTCACAGGGATGTGTAACCATCACCACCATCTAATTCCGCAACATTTTTATCATCCCTGCAACAAACGCCATCCATTCTCATTCAGAGTCACACCCACTTTATTTCTCCTCCCTGCAGCCTCTGGCAACCAGGAATCTACTTTTTCGTCTCGAAGGATTTGCCTGTTCTGGACAGTTTATGTAAGCAGATTCAGATAGTACTTGTCCTTTTGTATCTGGCTTATTCCATTTAGCATAGTGTTTTCGAGGTTTGCCCACATTTGCAGCGATTATTAGTACTTCATTCCTTTTTATGGTTGAATAATATTCCATTGTATGGATAAACCACATTTATTTATTCATGGATCACTTACGAGTATTTGGGGTTTTTTTTTTAACTATTATGAATAATGATGCTACAAACATTCACGAACAAGTGTTTGTGTGGCTGTATGTTTTCATTTCTCTTGGGGATACACCTAAGAGTGGAATTACTGAGTCCTTTGTTGACTCTACGTTTACCATTTCAAGGAATCGCCAAACTCTTTCAAGGCAGCTGCACCGAGTTTCATTCCCACCAGCTGAGCAGGAGGGCTCTGATTTCCTCACATTCCTGCCAACACTTGTTACTATCTCTCTGACTTTTGCTTCTAGCCATCTTAGTGGGGGCGAAGTGGCATCTCCTTGTGGTTTTGATTTTTCTTTCTCCAATGGCAAATGACGTTGAGCATCTTTTCATGTGCTTGTTGGTCACGTGCACCTTTTTTGGAGAAATGTCTGTTCAGATCTTTCGCCCTTTCCGTGGTTGAGTTGTTAGAGTTCTATAGATATTCTAGATACTAGACTCTTATCAAGTATATGATTTGTAAATATTTTCTCCAATCTATGGGTTGTCTCTTCATTTTCTTGGTCATGTCCTTTAAAGCACGAACATTTTTAATTTTGATGAAGTCCAGTTTGTCTGCTTTTTCTTTGGTTACCTGGGCTTTAGGTGACATAACTCAGAAAAATGATTGTAATCTGACCAGCGGTTCTGGCTTTGAGTTCTAATTGTATCCAGGACATTCGGCAGGCCACAGGCAAACTGCCCGGCTGCCCGTTTGCGTGCTCCGAGTAGCCCATTCGGTTCCTCTGATTAATTGGGGAGAGACCCTCTGGCTCCAGGAAGGAGGTTCCTGGGTGGTGGTGACTCCTGCCTGTAGGGCTAAGGCAGGACTAAGCTACAACCAGGCCCACGGGAAAGTGCTCTATGATTTGTTAACCATGTCTGTCCCGGCGCGAAATGAACCTTGACAACCCGAGTGCCACTCATTTGCTAGTGTCTCTTGTGACACGTCGGCCATTTGATTAGGAAAGGCGGTCACTGTGGCTTCCTCCCCCCAGGACATTTTCTACCTTTCCTAGGTACTGGACCATCTTTGGGGGTTTTCTTCCTCTCAGAACTCAGAGCATCTAAGCTCTCTTGACAGCTGTCACCGTGGAAGACCCTCAGAGGCCCAGACGAGGAAACAGGTCAGAGCTACGGCATGCGGGGGTTTTCTTCTTCTCAGAACTCAGAGCATCTAAGCTCTCTGACAGCTGTCACCATGGAAGACCCTCAGGGGCCCAGACGAGGAAACAGGTCAGAGCTACGGCATGGCCGCTGTGCCGGGTCAACCACACCCGCCACAACCTGTGATTGTGACCTCATAGCAAAATAGGGTCTTTTAATCAGTTACGATGAGGTCACACTGGTGCCCTTATCAGAGGGTGAAATTTAGACACAGACACACACAGAGGAGAGGCCATATGACAACAGAGGCAGGGATCGGAGTGATGCTGCCCCAAGCCAAGGAATGTCAAGGAGTGCCGGCTACTCTCAGGAGCTAGAAGAGGCAGGAAGCATCTTCCCCTAGATTCTTCAGAGGGAGCACGGCCCTGTTCACACCTTGATCCCGGACTTCTGGCCTCCAAAACTGGGAGAGAAGAAATGTCTGTTGTTTGAAGCCCCCCAGTTGGTGGCACTTCATTACCGCAGCTCTGGAACCTAACATAGCACCTGACAGCATGCACGCCCCAGAATGCTGGGGACATCTGGAGCTGACTTGCCCAAGGCGCTGTGCCCTAAGGCGGGAGAGCTTAGTCTGAGAGGGCAGGCACAGGCACACTGGGCCGCGCCGGGTGCGGCAGGGCTTCCCCTTCCTGCGTTCTCCCCTCTGTGGGAGGAAGGCCAGTCTTCATTTCCTTGGTGAGGGTTGTGTGAACACACAACGTCAGCTTCCAGACACCACAGAGGGGACACGGGTTTGTCTGAAACAGCCCAACTGATGGGAAATGGTATGCCCCTTCTTCCATCTGCTTCCCGCAGGCATGACGAAATGCTTCTCTCTCAACTCCCTCCGCTCTCTTTTGATTTTTCTGAAATATTTTGGAGATGGCAAAAGGTGTCCTGATGAGATCACTCCACCCACACTACCCCACCACCCCAGCTCAGGAAACACAACAAGACAGACAGTGTATGATGTCCCCGTTCCCATGAGGAGGAGCCTCGTGTACAAATGGCTCCCCAGATCTGACAAGCCTGGAGACCACACAGGAGCTCTTGGGGCTGCCCTGGGGGCTCTGGCAAATGGAGCCAAGAGTGACCTCAGAGATGGCCATTGTCTCGGCAGGAGTCCAGTGCTTGGCCCTCAAAGAGCCCCCGCCTTGGAAATGGCAGCCCCCAGGGATTGCGGACGGCAGATAAGGGACCTCGTTTTGTTTCAAGGCACCCAGTGTTGACCGAGCATCCACACTGGGAAATCTTGAGCCCACCAATGTTCCCGAAAGGGTGAGGGGCAGATATGCTGGCCAAGGCCCAGGCCACCATAGACCACAGACACGGAGACCTCGGGAAAAGTATAACAGTCACTGGGGCAAGAAGACTGAGCCATCAGCCCCCTGGACCGAGGGGCCTTGACAATTAACAGGAGTCTGCAGGAGGACGGGGCGGGCAGCACGTCAGGCAGAGCAGGAACCTGGGTGTCACCAAGCCCAGGTCGCATGGCGGGGTGGCAGGCCTCCAAGACAGAGGAAGCCAGTGGACCAGCCTCCTAGCTGAGAGTAGAAGTTTTAATTCTATTCTGAGGGAGGAAAAGTGCTAGAGTCTGCACTAAGGAAACCAGCCCATACTGTAAAGTGGGGTCAGCAAATAGCCAGCACTCTTGTCGCCACCTCCCCCATCCCCAGCAGACATGGCTAATCTGTCACGGAGGCCCCTTCCCAGCGCAGCAGTCCAGGCCCTCGCGGCCGAGGGTGGAGCTGGCATGCAGGTCAGATTCATGTTATTCTGGGCTGAGCACCTCACCGGTAGGAGTGAGCCAGGTGTCACCAGCCAGGTGTCACAAGCCAGGTGCCAGAGCCGGCCCATGAGTTCTCACAGTGCCCCTCCTGTTCGTGAAGCTCAGAGTGGTCCTCAGGCTTCGGGGCGGGGTGGCGGGGGAGGTGGAGGACACAGGCATTTGGAGCTGTAAGGCCCCCAGGAAAGGGCAGTCAGACCCACTCGCCAAGCACGTGAAGAAACTGAGGCCCAGAGGGAGGAGCACCTGGCTCAGGGCCACACAGCTCCATGGGCCGAGCGTGGAGGAGCAGGCTGCGCAGGGAGGTACCCTGGAACAGGATCTGCTGGCCTGGGCCGGGAGGAAGGCTGGCTGAGGCGCTCGTCTACAGAACACGTGTTTGCTGGCAGGACCAGCTCCGAGGGGCCATGGAGAAGGCAAGGGAAGTGGGGCCCTCCAAAGCGACTGGCCTGGGTGGGGGAGGTAGGGGGGTTCCTCCAAAGAGACCAGGCCTGGGTGGGGGAGGTAGGACTCTCCAGAGAGGCCAGGCCTGGGCTAGGGGGGAAGTAGGGCCCTCCAGAGAGACCAGGGGTCTGGGCCGGTGGGGCTGGGGTATCTCCTGAGAGGACAGCTGCAGGGCTCCTGGCCCCCACCCAAGGACCCTCCCATGCAGCTGAGTGCCCTGCCCTTTCCTCCACCCCAGAGGTTGCAAACTTTCCCTGTAAAGGGCCAAATAGTAAATCTTTTAGGCTTTGTGGACCACATATGGTCTCTATCACTTCTTTTTTTTTTTTTATTAACAATCCTTTAAAAATGTAAAGATCATTCCCAGCTACAGGCCATACAAATAGGCTGTGGCTGTCCCCTTTGGTTATCTTCCCCCAGTTTATGGAGTGCTTACTGCCTGCTGGTACATGTGAGGAGTCCATACCCCTTATCTCCATCCCTCTTCCCAATGGCCGGGGTGCTCATTCTCAGGGAAAGCGAGCCCACCCGGCAGCCTCTGACAGAAAGACATGAACTGAATCCTGTTCATCGCTATGGCTGGGTGCTGTTGGGACAGCCAGAGCAGAGGAGCACGTGTGCTTGTGGGAACTCGAGAGCTGAAGGGTCCTCCTCATTGCATCACCCCCTCGGGGGCCTGTCTAATTCCTGTGTCGTATCAGCCCCCCAGCTCCAAGCCCCTGGTAGGGACTATACGCAGGGCCTGGTCACAGGAGGATAAGTCACCAATGGTTAATATGAGCCCTTCCTGCCTCAAATTCAACCACAGGGCAATGACAAAGGACCTAAGACCTTCTTCCCCTGAGAGCGAGCAGAAAGTCATGAGCAGATCGCCATCCCGAGACCCACGTTAAGCTTATATCCGATGGCGTGGTCAGCCATGCTCTGCACACTGGCGTGGATGCACCACCTGCCCAACAGCCCACCCCAGGTTGCTTGTTCACTCAGTGAACCTGCAGAGTGCCCTGTGCCTGGCACTGGAAATAGACATGTCTGTGCAAACCCTCGAGCTGCCTTGATGCATGCACAAAACAGTGGGAAAAAGCAGGCGACCTAAACAGCCAGGGAGGGATCCAGAGAGGCTTCCTGGAGGAAGGGGTGAGCAGATGAGAAATGGTAAATAGGGCCTCAGTTCGCTGCTCCTCTTCTGTTCCACCACAGAGTTTACTTGAGGCAGGACATGGAGACTCACCATGGGGAGTCCTCCATTTCTAGGGCCTGTCTGCAGAATGTTCTTGGCATCCACTGACCACCACGGGGTCCCTGAGGCCCAGGGAGGGACCCTGACTCACCTGAGACTCGTGGAAGGCCCCTGGCAGGGCTGGGGCTGGGATTCTAAGTTCTGGGTTCCCTGGCAGACAGTCCTTCTCCTGCTGCTCATAATGGGCCCATGGATTCTTGGGGCCATTTCCAGGTCACCATTAGGGCCTCTGGTCCAGAGGAAGTGGGGAGACTTGGACACACCTCTCAATGTCCTGGTCACGCTTAAGCCGACCTTTGCCGCCTCCGCCCTCTCTGGCAGCTGGACCCTAGGGGGTGGGACGTACGGAAGAAGTAAGCTGGCCAGAAAACCACTTTTCCTTCCTCTGTGCTTCCTGCTGCCTCAAATGAGGAAAGAGCAAGCGGGTGACCCAAAGCTGGGAGGTTAATGTGTTTAAGGAGGAAAATATTATTTCTTCCTGACAGACTTAGAAGGGGGCAGCACAGGGCGCAAGCGGCTGCTTTTCTGATCCGTTCTTGTTGGGGGTTTATCCTGGGCCGTCTCCAGGTTTCCTCAGATCAAGCCACCCTCCAGGGTCTGAGGTAATCTCGCTTTCCTTTCGTGCTGACTCACAGTCCTGCCTGGAGAGCAGACACCTGTATTCCCGAATGATCTTAGCTCTTGTCAGCGGATGCTACAGGATCAGAGCAGAGAGACAGGACAACAGTGGTGGCAGGGCCAGCGGGCAGCACAGCAGAAGTGGACGCCATGTATGGTTTCGCCCTCCCCTGAAGGGGACAGGGGCCCAGAACCAACCTGGAGGTAGGAGGAGTCAGCACATCAGGGCGTGAAGGCTGCTAGGTGAGAACTGATGGAGGGCCACTGGGGCACAGGGGTGGCTCAGGGACCAAGAACATGACAGCACCAGGGGCAAGGGCGACCCAAGGGGCTCCTGGCAACCTAGGGAGACCAGGGAAGGAGTGGGATCAGCTATAGTGGGGTCAACTCAGCATTGACATGTGGACATGAAGATGGTGTCCAGCTAGAGAAGTAAGATGGGAGGCGGGGGCTGGAAAGGACGTAGAGATGGGGACTCAGGCTCTCAGGGGGTGGTTGCCCTGATTACACAGGCCCGCCCCCAGGAAGTCCTGTATTGAGGGGCCTTTGAACAGCAATATTTGAGAGACAGGTGAAGGGAAAGACCTGAAGCAGGAGGCGAAGGAGGAATCGGGGAGAGGGAGGGCAGGCCTGGAAGAGGCACAGGAGGAAGGGAAGGAGGCTCCTGCTCAGGATCCCTCACTCCATGCGGCACCTCTAACCTCTCCCTGGGTAAGTGTTTCTTCTAATGTGAGAAGAGTGTCTGACGCTGCGGTCTAGCGACGGCAGCAACCACGATGCTGCAGCCCTGCCCAGCCTCCGTCCTTGGACGGCACGCGTGGGCTGGCTAGGAGACCCTGGCAGGAGCCGTCCCCGCTCACCTAGAGAGGGGGTAGGGTGAAGGGGCAGACAGGCTGGGGCCCAAGTCCCCACCCCACCCCACCCCCTGGCCCTAGTAGACAAGCAGGTGGCTCTCCTAGCTCCTTGCTGTCCAGTGGTGGGACAAAACTTCAAGGCCATCGAAAACAAGGCAAGTCCGAGAAACTATCACAGCCCAGAGTAGCCTAGGAGACACGGTGACTAAATATGCATGAGATTGTGGATGGGATCCTGGGACAGAGAAAGATTATTAGGGACAAACTGAGGAAATCTGAAAGAAATGGTACGTCAATGTTGGTGCCTTCATTGTGACAACTGTAGGACGTGATTGTAGGATGTGGACGAGCCAGGACACTGCATGAGAGGCATACAGGAATGCTCCACACTAACCCTGCCACTTTCAGTAAATCCCTGCTTGTTCTGAAATGTAATGCTTATTTAAGAGCCAGGGGCATGGTCAGAGTGTCTGGCACACAGGCCAAGGTGAGCCGCCCGGGCTCAGGGTAGGATCAGTGCATGGAGCAGTACATCGGGACTGGGAGCCAGACAGCTATGTGTGCACAGGCTCTGCCTCTTAATGCTGTGTGCCCTGAGGCAGTGCCCACACCCTCTCTGAGTCTCTGTGACCACAGCATGTAATGAACCTGGGGACAGCCCTCTACAAGGCCGTGATGGATTTAGGATGCAGTCAGAAAGTTCCCCAAAAGTGTCTGGGTTCCAGGGAGGGGCTGCCCAGGACCTCAAGGCTGGCCTTTGTAGATGTCACCCACATCCTGGTGGTGAGAATGGGCTGGAACTGGGGCTTCCTCCTAAACTAGCTCCCCTGGAACCCACACCTCAGCCCCAGGACCCCAGGCTGGCTCAGTGCCCTGGGTACCACCTCCTCCGGCCACCCTGCCTCTATCGTCCAGCATCTGGGATTTCCTAGAACAGCCATGTGGCCGGTACATCCCAAGAGCACAGCTGTGACTGTCAAAACGGTTGCCCTGATTTTGGGTTCATCCAGCATGGCCCCAGAGTCCTGCAGTGAGGTTCTAGAAGGGCCTGGGAACACCCATTTTCTTCGTCACCTGTTCTACAGGTTACAAGACTGAGGTGGGGGTGAACGGATGCCAAGGTCACAGAGCGGACTTGTGGCAGAGCCAGACGTGGCAAGTGAACTGTCTCCCAGGTGGTTACAACAGTGACCTAAATCCATCCCCACACAGCCCTGTCCACCAGAACTCCCTGGGACACTGGAAATATTCTGTATCTATGCTGTCCCATACGGCAGCCATCAGCCACAGGTGGCTAGTGGGAAGAACTGGATTTGTAGTTATATCTAATTTAATTCGTTAAATTAGACTTAGTTCGCTAGTGGCTACCCTGCTGGACAGTGCAGATGTAGTGGCTAACTGCACTTTGGGGACACAGACATGGGTTCAAACCCCAGCTCCACCACTTTCTGCCTGTGTTGCCTTGAGGAAGTCATTTCACCAATCTGAGCCTGTTTCCTTGTCTCAAAAGAGGGGAAATGGCTATACCAACCTCATAGCATTATTAAGAAGATAAAATTAGATCATCCTTATAAGAGCCTGGTACATAGAAAACACTCTGAAGATTTTAGGAACCTCTCCGATCTTCCCTTTATCTTTACCAGATTTCAAGCTGTGTCACTCAGCTATGGCTGTGTAACAAATGACTACAAATTCTCAGTGGTACACAGCAATAAACATGCCTTTCTTGCTCACTCATCTGCAGGTCTGTTGGGATACATCTGGGTTAGTCTGTGCTCAGCTGAACTTGGCTCCAAGCTGTGGGTTCACTTCAGGTCTGCCCCATATTCTTCTTGGTTCAGTGGGATGCCCAGGGCTTGTTCCTCTCATGGCCAAGCAGAAGTTCCCAGGGGTGAATGGATACACAGCTGCTCCTTAAGTCCTGGGCTCAGAATGTACACATCATTTCGTCCACCCACATTCTATTGGCCAAGGCCAGCTTCCACGGGGCAGAGAAGTCTAATACTACTGCAGAGGTTGGGGAGGAAAGAGTAGATCGTTGCCGAAAATTGGAATCTTCCAGTCAAGCTTATGTTGCTAGATATCATGGTTCCTTTTTTCGTCTTTTTCATTATAAAGTTGGTGCTAATTTGGGGGAAATGTGAGACTGGGAGTGAGGAGACCTGAGTTAGGGCCCCCTCGGTGAACATTTACCATATGACTTGGACACTTGACTCCCATCTTGGCCTCAACCCCATGCCCCTTGTAAAATGAGAGGGTCACTCAGACAGCACTCTTAGGAACCTTCCAGGCCAACAGTTCCAAATTCAAGTTCAGTTCTGGGCAGGCCGTACCTGCCCTGCCTCGCCCACCTGGGGACTTCTTCAGAGCCAGTTTCATACACAGTTGCAGAGAACCTTAGGACTGCGGTGCAGCTAAGGGTCGTTTCCCAAGAAGCTTCACTGGAACGTTGGCCCATGTTCTTCGCATGCTGATGAAACGCTCCCAAGGCCTGGAAGGAAGGCAGATTTTGCGAGTGAGCTTTCTAGCAGGGAATTCTGGGCTAGCACACCCACCCAAGGCCCGGTGTCGAGTTTGCACACCCCTGCCTCTGTGGACCCCCAAGGTGACCTGGCGGTGCTTCTCTTCACTTTGCCTTTGTTTACCTGGCCTGTCTTTTTAAATCATGATCTTGCTCTGCTCCCTAATCCAATCTCAGTGTAACGACCTGGGAACACAGGGCCCTGGAAGGACAGGAGGAAAATGGCTCCTCTTCCCATGATTCTTGGACCAGGCAGGAGCGTGAAAGGCGGAGTTTTGGAACCGGCCACAGTGTGAGCACTTCGCTCAGATTTCTGGCTAAAACGCTGAACTTAGCAGCCGAGAGCATTAAAAAAGAATTTTTATTCCATTTCTACTCTTTCTTTGTTGGTGCCCAGCTGACATCTCTGGGGACAGGACTTCTGGCTCTGTCCCAGGCGCATTTCTCCAGATGGCTCTCCCCTCCCCTGGTCCAGCCAGCTGAGGAGCTGGGCAGGGAGAGACTGGCCTCTGTGGTCTGTTCACTTCAGGGGAGCCTCGGGTGAGACAGGAGCCCTTGTGGGCTGAGGGGTCAGCTACCCTTGTCTACTCGCCGCCAAAGCAGAGGCCCTGGCACAGTTATCTGGGAAACTTCGGTACACTTGCCAAGAACTCCTCTACCCGACCCCGGCCTGGATCCTTCACACAGTGTCACCTCGAAGCCATAGGATGAACCCCGGAGTAGAGTCCCTACTTTTAAGAAGATATGACAGACCACCTTGCCCACCTGGCTCTCAGCTCTGGGGCCCCACACGCTGTCCCCTCCTCTCTCTTGTACTTCTGGTCTTGGCTTCCCCAAGAAGAGATGAGACTAATCCTGCCAGAGATTTATGGGGCGGGGAGGACCAAGTGAGGGAAAAGCCTCCAGCCATGCAGGTCTGGCCCCTGAGGGAGGGAGAAAAGGAGCAACGGACCATACACTTCCCAGACCATACACTTCCCAGAGAGGTCCACCAGCCACTGCGCCCTGATCCCAAAGGTCCTTGTCTCCTGCCTCCGGGCTGTGGGCCCCAGGCAGACTGACAGCCTCTCTGACCCCAGTTTCCATCACTTCACTCGGAAAGATCTGAAGGTGCTATGGCGCTGCAGGCCAGCACGGCTCCGGCCAGAAGGCAGAGGGAGCTTCCAGCACTCTGGAAAAAGAAGCAGGGCAGCCACTTGCCTCACTGTTGCCAACATCTTGATTCCAGATACACAGCCAGTCAGAAGTATGCATCCCTGTTGGACAGATAAGGAAACTGAGGCTGAGAGAGACGCGATCCAAGTTTCTCAGTGAAAGAACTGAACAAAAACCTGCTGGGCCCTGGATGTTCCTCAAGACAGCAGCACACATACACATGCTACACAACATGCACACATGCTATATACACATACACGCCACACACATACCACATGCGCACGCATGCTACACCACACATGCTGCGCATGCACGCACATGGTACGCGCACACACACCACGGACACATCACACATGCTACACACACACACACACACACACACACACACATCCCTCCACTTTACATACCCCAGGGGCATCCCCATTGCGAAGCTTAGCAGGGCGCCTGCTCAGCAGCCAACCCCTCCATAGCAAACCCCATATTCCGTGTGGTTCCTCCCAATGCCCCCATCTTCAGGGCTGATGGTATAATCACAGAGCTGCTTTAGTTACCGGAGGAAAAATACTTTCCACATTGAAAGAGAAGACAGCCACAACAGCCCCTCTAAATCTGTATTCGCAAATATTGCTGCTGAGGGCGGTGTCCCTGCCAGTCCCCTTCTCCCTTCCCAAGGGTGGCCCAGCCCTGCCCGCTTCCCCCAGATTTCCTCCCATCTCCTCTTTCCTTGGCTTGTGAGGATCTGGGCCAGACCTAACACGGGCTCCAGCAGATGTTCACATACCCCAGGGCAGCCAGCACCCTTAGGCCCAGAGTGCTCTTAGGGACGCAAGGCAGCCCAGCACCACTCAGCCCTCAGCCAGGCCACTCACCAGCTGCAGCTAGACAGCTCGCTTTGCCTCGCCTTTCTGAGCCTCAGTTTTCCCTTCTGTGAGATGCCCACTCGAGGGTCGAGGAGCCTAAGTTCAAGCCCAGACTCGCTGTGGCTGGTGGAATAATGACTCCAAGGACACCCATGTCCTAATTCTGGAGTCTGTAGACTTTGCAGCTGTGATTAAGGGTGATGATCCTGGATTATCTAGGTGGGCCTGATGTCATCACAGGGTCCCTATGAGAGGAGGCAGGAGGGTCAGAGAGAAAGAGATGAGACAAAACAGAGGTCAGAGTGATTCAAGGCCACCAGCCAAGGACCACAGCACCTCTAGAAGCTGGAAAAGACAAATGAATAAATTCTCCCCTGTGGAACCAGTTCCATGACACTTAGACTTTAGTCAAGTCAGCAAAACTGATTTTTGACTTCTGACTTCCAGAACTGTCAGAGAATAAATGTGTGTTGTTTTTAGACACTTCTGTGATGATTTGTTACAGTCCACGGGAACCTCATCCCCCACCCCTGCCATGGCCGTGTGACCTTGGACAATTATAGCCTTGCCGGGCTTGATTTCCTTGTCATCAGTGGGGTAGTAGCAGCATGTCCCTCATGGTGGTGGGGATTCAGCAAGGCCATCACTCAGGACTCTCAGAGGAGAGGTGATGAGCACTTGTCAGTGCAGCTTCCCCCAGGCCTCACACACACTTGGGCATCTGGTGGGGGGGCCCAAGGCCTAGACTGCCATCTGTCCTTGCTGATGGCTTCAGTTACCTGTTAGCACCTCACCACGCTGCTCTGGGCTTCAGTCTCCCCATTCATAAAATGGGGCTATGGAGATGGTAACTTTCTCAGATCTCTCTCTTCCTCTCACTTAGCTTACTCTCTGGAATTTAAGGGTTTGTTGTCAAGAAAACTTAAATCAAAGACAAAGCCTCAAGAGGGCCCTGGCCCCTCAGGGCCACATGCCACAGATGGTAGCTGTGATGTTCTGGCCTCGCCTGAGAAAGGTCGAGGGTCCATGCTGATGCCAGGTCACCATTTACAGAGCCCAGTGGGGCTCTCTTTGCACTGAAGACAGCCCTCTCGGGGGAGCCTCAGTGTCTGGCTGGCTGGAGATGAGGGGGGCTGTTGGGAGGCCTTCCACTAGGGAACTGGGGTGCTGCCCAGCCCAAAGGTCCCAGCCCACCACCCACCCTCACCTCTCATGCTTTTTTGTGGGGGTGAGGTAACCCTTACTCTAGCATCCCATTTTGACATCTACAAGTGGGTTTCAAAGCTAGGTCATCCAAGGGATGATGGAGGAATAAAATGTGGCACATCCATCCAGTAGAATGTTGCTCAGCCATAAAAAAGTAAATCTCCGACACAGGCTAAAACATGGATGGGCCTCAAGAACCTTGTGCAAAACACACGAAGCCAGTCACAAAAGGCCACATATAGTGTGATTCTATTTATACAAAATGTCCAGAACAGGCAAATCTGTAGAGGCAGAGAGTAAATTGGTAGTTTCCAGGGGCTGCAAGGAGGCATAGATTAGGGGTGACTAATAGTGGGTTCAGAGTTTACTCTTGCTGTGATTTAAAAAAAAAAAAAAAAAACCCTATATATATGGATTTATTTCTGGGCTTTCTATTCTGTTCCATTGATATGTGTCTCAGTTTGTATGCCAGTACCATAGTATTTTGATTACTAAAGCTTTGTGCTATGGTTTGGAATCAGGAAGTGTGATGCCTCCAGCTTTGTTCTTTCTCAAGATTGCTTTGGATTTGAGGCCTTTTGTGGTTCCATACAAATTTTAGAAATGATTTTTCTATTTTTGTAAAAACATGCCATTGAAATTTTGTTAGGGATTACATTGAATCTATAGATTACTTGGGTAGTATAGACATTTTAACAATATTAATTTTCCAATTCATGTACATAGAATATCTTTACAATTATCTGTGTCTTCTTCAATTTCTTTCATCAGCATTTTATGGTTTTCAGTTTATAGATTTTTCACCTCCTTGGTTAAATTTATCCCTAAGCATTTTATTCTTTTTGATGCTATTATAAATGGGATTGTTTTCATAATTTCTTTTCAGATAGTTGGTCATTAGTGTATAGAAACGTAACTGATACTTGTATGTTGACTTTATATCAAGAATTTATGAGTTCTAACAGTTTTTTAGTGGAGTCTTTAGAATTTTCTATACATGAGATCACATATGTACACAAAGACCATTTTACTTTTTCCTTTCCAATTGTAATGGCTTTTATTTCTTTTTCTTGCCTAATTGCTCTGGCTAGACTTTCCAGTACTACCTTGAACAGAGCTGGCATGAGTGGCACTATTGTCTTTTCCTGACAATAGAGGGAAAACTTTCAGTTTATCATTGAGTATGACTTTAGCTGTCAGTTTGTCCTACATGGGCTTTATAATATTGACGTACAATCCTTCTATACCTAATAGGTTGGGATTTTGTCATGAAAGTTAAATTTTATCAGATGCTTTTTCTGGATCTATTGAGATGATCATGTAATTTTTATGCTTCTGTTAGCGTGGTATATCATGTTGATTGATTTGAGTGTATCGATCCATCCTTGCATCCCAGGGATTAATCCCACTTGATAATGATGTATAATCCTTTTAATGTGCTCTTGAATCTGGTTTGCAAGTATTTGGTTGAGAATTTTCATCTATATTCATCAAGATTATTGATCTGTAGTTTTCTCTTGTTGTAGAGTCCTGGTTCGCAGGTAATGCCAGCCCCATAAAATGAGTTTGAGGGTGTTTCTTCCTCTTCAATTTTGTGGAATAGTTGAGAAGTATTGGTATTAAATTCTTCTTTAAATAGTAGAATTCACCAGTGAAGCCATCTGGTGCTGGTCTTTTCTGTGCTGGGAGGTTTTTGATTACTGTTTAATCGCCTTACTCATTATTAGTCTATTCAGATTTTTTTATTTCTTCATGGTCTAATCTTGGTAGGTTGTATGTTTCTAGAAATTTATCCATTTCTTCTAGGTTGTTCAATTGGTAGGCATGTAATTGTTCATAATCATCAGTTAGGATCTTTGTATTTCTGTGATGTCAGTTGTAATGTCTCCTCTTTCATTTCTGACTTTATCTGCGTCTTCTCTTTTTTTCTTAGTCTAGCTAAAGGTCAATTTTGTTTCTCTCTTCTATGAACCAATTCTTAGATTTGTTCATCTTTTCTGTTGTCTTTCTAGTCTCTATTTTTTCATTTCTCCTCTCATCTTTGTTATTTCCTTTCATCTGAACTTCTAAGCACTTCTAGAACAGTGGCAATTCATAAATACTTGTGGATTCAATTGTTGAATGAACGTATTGCATGAATGAATGGAAAACTAAGACAGCTCCCTGTGATGTCCCCTCTCAACCTAAAGAGTTATAATTCATGGGAAGAAAGCTGGGCCTTGGGGAGGGGTGA
This sequence comes from Pteropus alecto, assembly GCF_000325575.1. Taxonomy (NCBI): domain Eukaryota; kingdom Metazoa; phylum Chordata; class Mammalia; order Chiroptera; family Pteropodidae; genus Pteropus; species Pteropus alecto. Next base: position 62,668,340 of record NW_006494614.1, read on the forward strand.
TGGAAACCTGGAGCTCTGCACCAGGACAGCAGGACGTGCCCTGCGGCTGAATCTATGTCTACAGCACCACCACCCCCAGGGGGCAACGGAGAAGAAATGAGGGGTGGTGCCTCATGTCCTAAGGGCAGGTGTATTGTTGAGGCATCTCAGGCACTCTCTGGATGTCCTCCGGAGCCTAGGATGCAGTCTGAAGTGGAGAGGTTGGTGTGAGCATGGACTGGGAGGCGCTGGCACAGTGATTACGAACTCTGCACAGTGATTACGAACTCTGTCTCTGGAATCAGAAGGAGCCAGGATCGAATCCTTCTTTTGCCACTTACCAGTCGTGTAACCTTAGGCAAGCCACACAAGCCATCCACACCTCAGTTTCCACCGGCACATAGGGGATAATAAATGCTTGGAAGCAATGTTTTGAAGATTAAGCGGATGTATGTGAAAGGGATTTGCCCCCTTGCCTGGTTCATTGGCACAAATAAAATAGCAGCTGTTTATTATCATGCACTAATTTATCTAAACCCTCCTTGAATTTAATTTCTATTTTCAGCCTAAACGGCCTCCCAAGGAGACTAGGTTCCCAAAGCTTCCTCGCAGCCCATTGAACAGTGCTTCCTTTTACGTGTCCTAGAACCACCTCTGTCGGCTTCAAAGGGGGCCTCTCAGTTCTAATGTTCCAGGATTTGATGAGCAGCTGAGATCAAAGTGGGGTGTTGCCAGGGAGGAGCTGGAGATGAGTCAAGGTCAGGTGGTCCTGAGCAGAGGGCACCCAGAAGCTGGAAAGACTTTCCCGTCCTCAGTTTCAGCCCTGTTTATCTCCTCAGGACTCATATCTCCCCCCGCTGATATGCAGGGAATGTGGACATGCAACCCTGTTCCCACAGGTTTCAGGTGTGCTGAGGTCGATTGGGGTCACAGGATGGTGGACACAACTAGATGCTGGATCCACCTGGGCCTATCTAGTTAATGAGCTGCTGCCGACCACTCAGCCCCACCGAGCCTCAGTTCCTCAGCTCTAAAATGGGACCATCACACTTCCTTATGGAATCCATAGTGCAAACTGCTGAAAAAACTTGGGCCATAGCTTTTGAGAGGTAGGCAATCTGGTTTCTAACTCCAGCTCCAGCATTATGACCCTGAGTAACCCCCTAACCTTCCTAAGCCTTGGTTTCCCCTGCTGCACATGCTGAAACTAAAATATGGGCTCCTTACAGAAACCTCCGGCTCTGACCTCGGAAGCACAAGGAATTCCTCCTTGTATCCAGCCATACTCGTGAACTAAGCAGCTTCATGTTCATTATCTCATTGGTTCTGTAACTGACCTGAGGGACAAAGCTGAGAAACAGGAGAAAACAATGTTGGTGACTTTGTCTCCCACACCCTCACTGGTAGCTGCCATTGATATAGTATATACAGCCTGCGAGGCCAGCACCCAGCCAGTGAGGTGGGTCTGCCGAAAAACCCACTTAACAGGTAAGGGACCCAAGGCCAGGCCCCCAATCACAGAGGTGGTCCTCAGGTCATCCCAGCTGCAAGTAAGTGGATGTGCATTTCTAAGCTCACAGGAGGCCCGAGGAGGACCCAAACAGGCCTGCACTTGAGGGTTGTAGAGTCATGTGGGATCAGACCAGAGGGTGTATGAAATTCCCTAGGGAGGACAAGAAGGCGGCTTTGGACTACAGGCATGCCCTCATCAGCCACTTCTTGGCAGGTTGGTCTCTGGGTCAGGCACCATCAGCCCATGCCATGTGCGTCCCATACAAAGGCTGGCAAAATAAGAGCTCAGGGAAAGGATTTGGGCTCGCAGGATCTCCTGTGGCCCTCCCAGGAGTGACCATGTCACCTGAGCCTCTCCTGGATGAAGAGAGCCTACAAGCTGGGACCTTCATAAAAAGTGGTCTCCATAACCTCTTTCAAATGTCAGCAAAATGGACTGCCAAACCCTCTATCGCTCAATTTAATATCTCTGTGTGTTTTCATGAAAACCAGATCCACATGCTTGGCTCTCTCACACACCAGGCTTATGGCTGGATTTCACCTAGCAAGGCTTCTCCTGGGGCTCAGGAGCCCTTGAGGCCCTGAGGACTTGTGCCCTACCTGCCAGTCTACATAGCAGTCAAGCATGGGAGCCATGGGTCAAAAGTCAGAGTGGAGGGGTTGGGGTCAGAGGCTCCAGGGTCAGGTCTCCCAGGTCCACATGAGGTGTGTTTATACTCTGAGCCTCAGTGGGCTTCCTGGAAAAGAATTCAATAAATGAGCCTCTGTCCACAGGAAGAGTTGTTCTTGATTGTGTGTCTGAGTGTGTACACCTGTGTGTGAATATGTGTGCTGGTGTACCTGTGTGTGCTGGTGTGTGTGTACGTGTGCTGGCATGTACCTGTATGTGTGTGTCTATGTATACCTGTGGTGCATTGGAATATACCTGTGTGTATGTGCATGTGTGTGTGTATGTACACACATGATTATTGTCATCAGCATCATTTTCTGCCAGCTGCCAAATCAGAATTTTCCAGATCGGAATTTTCCAGAAGGCCCAGTCAGGAGTGGTGGGTAAATAAAGAAGGCAATATGGTAGAAGGGCGCTGCTCCCTCCTCTCTGGCCCCAAGACTCTGACCCAGCCCTATGTCCAGTGGCAGGACCTGGGACAGCCAGGCAGACCTCCCCATCACCACTGTCTGCCTCAGAGCTCCTCAGGGCAGGAACAACATCCAGCTCAGTGGAGATGGGGTGAGACGCACTAGGCCAGGCTCGGTGCTGAATCCTGTTCTTTTGCTAACAGGTGTGCAAGCTTGGGCGAGCACAGAGAAGCTCCTAGAAGCTCAGTTTATTCTGCTGTGAAATGGGCGTAGGGTTGAGGTTGTTCTCAGCAGTGCACTCTTAGTACATGATGGGTGCCCAGGCCGTGCTTGGGGAGGAGATGTAGAAACCCACCAAAGTCTCCTGCAGAGCCCTAAGAAGCCTAGGGCTGGGCTGCTCCTGGTGGACAGGAGCTGCCTAGGCTGCGCCCTCCCAGCAGGTGGTGGATGGGGAGGCTGTGGCATACCCCTGGAGCTGGGTGAGTACACCAGGGGATGGCCCTGTGCTTCTTCTGGGACAAAGGATGCAGACCTGGAGACCTGGGTTCATACCGGCCTCCTTCTCCACTTGCTCTCCCTCTGGCAGCCTCTGTAGGCCTTTTTCTCACCTGTGAGATGGGCGTGACAACCCCACCTCAAAGGGTGTGAGTACCAGGGGTCATAAGCCACCAAAGTCAGGACCTGCTGCCTGAGCACCGACCTCTATGCCTCCCTCACCTTTAGGTGGATACCCAATCCTTGAGCCCTAGAAAATGACCTCCCAAGGGGCACTGGAAGATTCAGGTTCTACTCTCAGCCTGGCCCTGAGTCTGGAGCCCCTTCCTGTCCCAGGGCCTCAGAGGCATCAGCAAGGAGGTAGGAGTTGACCCTGAGGCCTCTCTTAGCCCCAGCGTCCCAGTGTTTGGGTGAGCTGGCTCTACTTGAAGTGCAGGGTGGGGCTGAGCTGGGAGCAGTAGCAAGGATGGTAAAGAAATGGGTGTATTTGGTTTGAGTTAGCTACAACTCAGCTTAAAAGTATGCCAAGTCTATTTCGAGGCTGTACAGAGTTATTTCCCATCCACATTTATGGGAGATCATGATTCAATTAATGCTTTTGTTGCTCATGCAATAAAAAAAATGTGCACCGTGCTTTAAATGTTTCTCAAACTGTGTTAGTTGTTAAGTGAGTGACTCAGGCCCGGAGGTGTAGACAAGAGAGGCAGAAGGAAGCAGGCGGTAAGGACCCAGAGTGCGCCAGAGCAGATGGCGGAAACAAGAAGCTACTCTTCCTCCAAGTCTCCTTCATCACCCCCTCAAGTCTGTTTAGGGTAGCAGATTTTGCCCCAAACGTTCATTTGGCCCAGGAGGAAACTGAAGCTCAGAGAGAGGCAGGAAAAGAGGAGCTCACACGTATGCAAAGGAAATTAGGGCAAACTGAGGTCCGCCTTCATCAGGCTCCTTGTAGGGTGGGTTCCATTCCTGATGGGCTGCTGGAGGGGCCACCTCCTCTGCAATCTTAACTCTGCCCAGCCCGCAGTACATGACGTCAGCCCAGGAAGAACAGAAGGGACGTTGTGAGGAGCCCCAGCTAAGTAAACAGACTCAGCCTGGACGCTCCAGTGGGCTCTGACCTCTGACCCCCAGGATCCCACCAGCTGGAAGATCCCTGCACCATGGTGGGGCTGGCCTTCCCGCCTGGCCTCCCGGACTGCCTTGGGCAGAGTGCCATGAAGTCAGTGTGTGTGTCCTGTAGGAATATTGTAGAATCATTTATATACAGAAAAATGCATAACTGGAATGTTTACAAAGTGAACTCACCCGCCCACGTTACCATCACTGAGATGCATACACTCCAGCACCCCGGAATCCTCCCAGCCAGGACTTTCCCCAAAAGTATCCACTAGTAGCCAGCATCTGCCCTCCATCACCAGAGGCCAGGCTCATGATTTTGAATTTTATATACATGAGATCATTCAGAATATACTCTTATGTGTCTGGCTTTTTTTTTTTTTCATCAACATTATGTCTCAACATTATGAGATTCACCCACATCTTGGGTGTATCATATCCCATTGTGTGAGGGTAACACATTTTATTATCCATCTGCCATTGGTGAAGATTTGGGTTGTTCCAAGTTTAGCACTACTATAATTCGTGCTGCTACGAACATTCTTGAGCATATCTGTGGTGCACACGGGTACACCCATTTCCGTCAATGCTATCCCCAAAAGTAGAATCGCTGGGTCATTGGATGGGCGTATGCTCAGCCTATTAAGGTGCTGCCAAACATATGTTCAGAGTATTTGTAGCAAGTTACACTTCCACCAGCAGTACCTGAGCATTCCAGTGGCTCCGTCTCTTAGCAAACATTTGGTATCATCTGTTCTTTTGTTTCATCTCGTTTTGTTTTCATTTTAGTCATTCTGGTTTGTGTGGGAAGGAATATATTGTTTTCATTGCCATGTCACTGTTGACTAAGAATGTTGAGAACTTTCAAACATTATTGGCCATTGAGATATCCTCCTTTTTGATGTGGCTACTCAAATCTTTGCCCACTTATCTAAGATGCAGTTGTCTTTTTTCTTATTGATTTTAGAAGTATTTAAAAATATTTTCTGGATACCAGCTCTTTGTTTTAAAAAAGCATTGCAAATATATTCTCTAACTATGTGGTTTGCATTAATTCTTTTTTTCCCCCAACACTTGATTATGAAAATATTCAAACAAAGAAAGCTTGGAAGAATTCTACAATGATCACCCATATACCTACCACCTGGATCCTACAGTTAACAATGAATTTACTTATCATATCTCTATTCATCTATCGATCCATCAAACCATCTTATTTTTGATGTGTTTCAAAATAAGTCGCAGACATTAGTATACACTGCCCAAAATACTTCAACTTGTATGTCATTACCTAGAGGTCAACATTTGTTTATAGTTCTTGATTGTCTTTTCAGGTAAACGTCACATACAATGAAATGTTCAAACCTTAAAAATATCATTCAATGAGTTCCAACAAACATAAGCCAAAATCTGTCGAGATACGGAACCTCAGATAATGATAATCCCAGGTAATCTGTGCTCACCAGCATTCCCCACAGGGAGTACACAGTGTATGATTTCATTTACATAAAGATCTAGAAAAAGCAAAACTAAACCGTGGGAAAAAATCAGAAACCTTAAGGCTTCCATTGTTTTTTATGAAAATTCTGTGGTAATTTGGATCATTAGTCCCCTGGATTTTTAGTGCCATTTATCTTTGGTTGCTTTCAAGATTTTCCCTTTGTCTTTGGTTTTCAGAAGTTTGACTATAACATATCTAAGTGTAGTTTTCATCGTATTCCTCTTGTTGGGGATCCAATCGGTTTCTTAAATCTATAAATTTATGTCTTTCATCAAATTGGGGAAATTTTCAGCTATTGTCTGTCCAAATAATTTTGTTGCACCATTCTTTGTTCCTTCCCTCTAAGACTCCAGTTATACATATTATAGACCTTTAGATATTGTCTTGTAGCTCCCTGGGGCTCTGTTAATTTTAATTTCAATCTTTATCTCTCTGATTTCAGATTAAATAATTTCTATTGAACTATATTCAAGTTCACTGACTTTTTACTCTGTCATCTCCATTCTGCCATATAGCCTACCTAGTGACGTTTTTATTTCAGGCATCATATTTTTTAGTTCTAGAATTTCCATTTGCCTCCTTTTTGTTGTTTCTATTTTTCTGTTGAGGTTTTCTGTCTTTTTACTTGTTACAAACATAATTTCTTTTATATCCTTGAGCATAGTGAAATAAATACTTAAAAATTCTTGTCTACTGATTCTAATATCTGAGTCATATCAGTGTTGGCCTCTGTAGGTTGTCTTTTCTCTTGAAAAAGTGTTACATTTTCCTATTTCTTCATATATCAGATAATTTTGGGTTCCATCCCAGACATTGTGACTGACCTGTTTTAGAAATCCTATATTCCATTGTATTTGTTCCTATACATTTCTACAGAAATTTTGGAATCAGCTTGTTGATTCAAAAAACCTGCTAGGATTTTGATTGGAATTGCATTAATCCATAGATCAATTTTGGAAGAATTGACATTGTTACACAATTCAGTGTCCCAATCCATGAATATAGTATATCCCTACATTTATTTGGTTCTTATTTAATTTCTCTCAGTGATGTTATACAATATTTTGTGTAAATGTCTTTCACATTCTTCATGAGTTTATTCCTGGATATTTGATGTTTTCCGATGTTTCAAATGGTATTGATTTTTAAATTTCATTTTCCAACTATTTATGGAGACATTGAAATAGCACTGTTTGGGGATCTCCGAGTCAAGTCCCAGCTCTGCTAAATGTTAGCTGAGCAATCTTCGGCAGATTTCCAGACTTCCATGTTCTTATCTTCAGAGTAGAAGCTATGCCTGTGATGGATATTTGTTGAGTTTTTAACCCTCAACATCCAGTCTCCCTTCTTTTTTTGGTTTATGTCACTTTCCTTATTTTCCAGGGATCAAGCTAGTATTGATTCTATCCACGGCTCCAGGGGTGGGCCTACAGCTCAGTACATCCAATCAAAGCATCACATCCTCTCAGCCTCCATGATTGGCATGAGACCCATTCAGAGGCAATGACCATGTGTTCGGGGGCTGTCAGAAGCTCCCATTTGCTGCTGCACCGGAACCAAGAGGGCTTGAGGCTAGCGTTTTGGAGGCTATCTTTCTACCCCCAGGGAAGGAAGCAGCCAGCAAGTGGCCAGGACTGCCAGTTGCCCCTCCAGTTATGTGAGCCAAACATTCGCTTTCTTGCTTTGATCCATTTGAGTTGGCTTTTCTGTCACGTGTCACAACCCACCAAAGGGTCCTGGCCTTGAGCAGTCAAGTCCGTGGGACTGGTATAGGCCACAATGCTGAGTTTGGTCGTACATGTCTTTCATCATCATTGGAACTCTTGACAAATAAGAACTGTGGTCAGGGTGGCCAGTTCTTGAGGACCCCGGCCAGTACATGGCAAGGGACCCATTTAACTTATCACAACATGGGGGTGCCACCACACAGACCATCAGGAGGAGAGTGAAGTCAGGTTGCTAGGTTCAAATCCCAATTCCTCTATATCCTGCCTTCATGTCAGAAGTCTCACTGGGCTGAAATCACGGTGTTGGTGGAGCCAAATTCCTGCTAGAGGCTCTAGGAGTGAATCCTTTTCATGCATTTTCCAACTTCCAGAAGCACCTGCATGCCTTGGTTCTCGGCCCCTTCCTCTATCTTCAAACCCAGCAATGTAGCCTCTTCAGATCTCCCACTGACTCTGACCATTCTGCCTCCCTCTTATAAGGGCTGTCATGATGACAGTGAACCCACCCAGATAGATCAGGATTGTCTCCTCACCTTAAGACCCTTAACTTCATCACATCTGCATAGTCCCTTTGCCATGTAAGGTAACATATTCACAGGGCCCCAGGATTCAGACATGGATGTCTTTGGGGATCATTATCCTGTTAACCACAGGTGCTTTTCTCAAGGGGCCCCAAAGAGGAGAGGGGTTGGCACTGGGGCTAAGGCTGAGGAGGGGTCTCATCTAATCTGCAAGTATTTATTGGAGCCACGAGTGACCATGAGCTGCTCAGGTGATAGAATCATAAAGAGTTGGAGGGAGGACCCCTTTGGCTCTCCACACCCTGGCCTCAGTCTCCACCATGTTTACACTGCTTCGAGGAAGGATTTTGGCCAACTGGAGCTCATTCAGAGGAGCGTGACCAGGATGATGGGGGCGTCTACACTCTGCCTTAGGAAAAAGAGGGGGAGCTGGAGATACCAAGGTCTAAAAATTCTAGAAAGTGTCAACTAGAGGTTGTAAGGTGTTTAACCCTGGCCTTCTTATTTATTTATTTTGAAATCATTTTAATTGCACAAATAGCACAGAGTTCTGACATACCTGTCCCCAGCTTCTCCTAATATTAACATGGAGTATAACCATGGGACAATTAATGTCGACACGCTAAAATTCACTACCCTCCGGCCCTTAGTAGAACTTCTCCTGTTGACCCACTGATGTCCTTTCTCTGGTTGAGGACCCCGGCCAGTACATTTTCTGGTCATGTCTTCTTAGTCTCTTCCAACCTGGCCCTGTTTCTCAGTCTTTTGTGACCTTAACACTTTCAAGAGTGGAGTATTGACCAGTTATTTTGAGAATGTCCCTCAATTTGTGTTTGTTTGATATTTTGCACAATGAGACTGGTTGTACCTTTTGGCAGGCATCCCACAAAAGTGATCAGCATCCTTCTCAGAGCAGGAGCTGGGAGCACAGGATGTCTCTGTGTCCCTTTCCAGGCAGCAATGACTTTGATCATTTGGTTAAGCGGTGCCGTGTTTTGAGGCTGTAAACTACTCTCTTTCTCTTTGTAATTAAGAGGTGTCTTGTAGGGAGATTCTGTGCAACTGTGGAAATAGTCTATTCCTCATTGTACTTTGGTTAACTAATTTTAACATCTGCTGATGGTTTTTGCCTCCAATGACTATTATTGCAATGTTAGACGAATGATGCTTCCCTGTGCATGTCGTTCCCTCTACGGTTATACTTGGGGTATGCTGTAAGAAGAGTTGCTTATCTCTCTCATTTATGTATTAAAGCAATTATTTTTACCATTGTGAACCTGTGACCATTTATTTATTCTATTGGTTATAATCCATTACTATCATTATTAATTTTATTGCTGAAGTTGTCCCAGACTTGCCTTTTCACACTTGAATTGAAACTATTGAAGCAGCTGTTCTATGCTCAAAGTGAAAACAAACTCTCCTTTTGTGGGGGCAGGAAGCTAAACAGATCCTGCCTATCACAACAGGACTGTCTCTGCAGAGGGAAAGTCCTCTGGGTCCCTCACACCCCAGAGGCACCATGTTGTGACACACAGGATGGACCACTCCCCCGTAACAATGTTCAGTTCTCAAGGAACATTTGCAGGAGGGGGATCTGGAGGCACCACTTGGGGGTCCCCCAAACTGTGGGAGCTGCTGTTATTTTTCAAAAGAAAGTGTGTCTTCTCTGTGACCATACTCCATCAAAACCAACTCTCATATTATTGTATTTTGGTGGGGTTTGGGAGTTTCGCAAAGCCAGGTGGCCTGGCACATGTCTCCCAGCAGCCTTTTCACATTCCAGGGACGGCATTAGCACTTTTGCTAGTCACCCTCACAGAGGTCTCCGTGGCCTCCATCCAGCAGCCTGACCACAATCCCAGCTATGGGGATTTGCTTGTTTTCCATCAGGAACAAACTCTAGCATCAGCTGAAGGAAAAGCATCCTCAAATACAAGTTGAGGGACATTCTCAAAAGTAAGAGGTTCCAGGCTCTGGTGAGGGGTTGATGAATGGAGGTGTGGGGTGGGGATACTTTGAATGCCCACTGGGATAGACAAGGCCTGTTCAGGAGGCCAAAGCCAGATGTTCTTGGAGGCAGCAGAACTGTCCCCTTGGGGCACTGTGACTGTCCCAATGCCTAGAGGCAGGTTTCTGGTCTATAGGGGCAGGTTTTTTTAATATTCTGCCATGCACTGATCAGCTTGCATGATGAGAAAGTATTACACCACCCACCCGCCTTTGGAGCATCTTGCAGGACATCCAAGTAGATCAAGTCTCTTTACAATAACCTTCATCTGACTCCTGTTTTTGTCTAATCACAGTTGTGCACAATTTTAACATACAATGATTTTTCCAGGAATGCAACTGCAGATTATATCTAGAGAAGGTGGTACTTTTGCTTTTTAAAGGTTTACCAGAAGTTCCTTGTTCCCTTGGGGCATCTCATTGTCAATGCCATCCCAGATACTAAGTCCTGCTCATCCTGCAGGCACATCTGTCCCATTCACTGTGATTCTATAGGAGCAAACAACTGTGTCTCCATCATGGATTTTGTTCATGGCACTGGAAAATGCCTTCAAAATTGTATGTGTTAAAGGACCTTTACTTTTATTCTAGGATAATGAAGATACTTGTTATTACAAGCAAGTGGAGGGATGGGGCTCGTGTGGGACAGGGTAGGAGCCTTGGGGCTGGTTGAACTCCCTTTGCCCTTGGCTGAGAGGAGTTTTCCCAACTGTCCCCTCTCCATGCAAGTCCCTGTTGATTAACCCAGGGAAGGGGTTAGGGGTTAACTTAGTGGACCTGTGGTCTCTAGGCTCTGAAAGAGGGGTCCCTCTGGATGCTTCTGCTGCTGGCAGAAAGCCTCAGAGAACCAAAATGTGACAGAGAAGCAGGGGCCCAGGGAAGGGGCAATTTGCCCAAAGTCACCCAGGAGGTCAGCGGTAGGTACAAGTGAGAACCCGGGGCTCGTGACTCCCAGTGACTGCCCTCTCCCTGGCTCCCCCTCAAGGGCTGAGTTTTGTGCCTCAACAAGTGTTAGAAAACAGTGATGCCCACCCCCACTCTCAGAGACTCTGATCTGGAGCAGCCTGGGAATCTGGATTTTTCCAAGCCTCCCAGGAGAGTTATATCCGTTTCCTGTGGGTGCTGTAACAAATTGCCACAACAGAAATTTATTCTCTCCCAGTTCTGGAGGCCAGAGTCTAAAATCAAGGTGTC
>NW_006494614.1:62679525-62693646 GCF_000325575.1 Pteropus alecto
CTGGTGACTCCAGGCATCCCTTGGCTTGTGGCTGCGTCACTCTAGTATACGCCTCTGTCTTCATGTGGCCTCATCTGTGTCTCTCTCAAATCTCTCTTTGCCTTTCTTTATAAGGACACCAGTTATTGAATTTAGGGCCCACCCAGATAACCCAGGGTTATCTCAACTGGAGATCCTTAAGTTGATTACATATGCAAACACCTTCGTTCCAAATAAGTTTATACCCAGTTTCCAGGTAGATATACCTTGGGTCAAGGAGAAACAAAATTCACCATCACTATCATCATCACCATTATCATCATCATCACCATCATCACCACCATCATCACCATCATCATTATCATCATCATCATAATCACCATCACCACCGTCACCATCATCATCCCGACCACCATCATCATCACCATCATTATCATTACCATTATCACCTTTACCATCAGCACTATCATCATCCTGCTTCAGTTGAAAATAGGATCCACGTCTTCTCCCTCTCTGTGTGCCCTTGGTGCCATAGGATCTGACTTATGGTGGGTGTTCAGCAAATGTCTGTGTAATAAATTTTTTAAAATTGACATATTAAGTTCCAACTACATATTATGTTTTTCATTTTAATAATGTAGCATTGTGCATAGAGTTAGATGTTGGGCCCTATGCTATCTCATCTCAATCCTCACAAAAATGCTTCCCGGTTAGTATTTTTGAGCTCATTTTATAGGTGAGGAAATTGAGGCACAGGGGTAGTTAAGCCCAAGGTCCCAGCACTAGGGGTGGAGCTGGTATTTGAACATGGGTCTGGGTGGCATGGAAGCTTGTGCTTCACCTCCACCAGGAAGCCCGTGAAGAATGACTGCTCTCTTCCCTGAATGCCTAGGGCACCAGAATACTTGCTATGATAACAAATACAAAAGGGTTTTGAGGACTTCAGAAGGAAGCATGCATCCCAACCGCTGTCATAGACCAAAGCAGCATTTAGAAATCAAAGCAAAGCGACCCGTGACTACAGAGAGAACGCTGCTATGTGAGTGCTCTTTGTGCTGGAGTCAACCCAAGTACGTGCTGACCACCCACTATGCACCAGGCACCACCATCTCCCAGGGGTGCCTGCATGAGCCAGACTTGAAATTGGTCGCCAGCCAGTCACTGGCTCTGGTCTCTGGGGTCCCAGGCTCATAGCCCTGTCCAGAATTTTGAACAATCCAATGAGGGGACCAACTTTCTAAAAGAAATAGTCATTAAAAAACAAAAGCAGCCCTCTCCCAGGGTAGCCCCCCACACCGGTGGACTCAGAGAACCTGGCCAGCACAGAGTCCGGCATTCTTATCCGCCATGCAGGGAGGCAGTGCACAGTCCCCAGTGCTCGCACATGAAAGCATCCCCATCCAGCTCAATTCCGGATGAGTGTCCTCTCTCCAAATTATGAGGGAGGAAGTGCAATATTATTTTAGGACTTGCCTCCGCATAATAGCTGATGAAGGCAGAGAGAACAATCCAGCACTTATATCAAATACAAACAAGCCTGCTCACTGGCCCTGCCTCTGCCCCAGGAAGGGGATTTGGCATCAGGGCCCAGCCTCTCTGCACAGATGGCTGAGCCTCTGGGTCACAGCTTGGATGGAATAGAGGGGAGGGAAGAGAGGGCAAGAGACCCCATGTATGTGGGAGTCTCCAGAGGGTTCTTCTGGAGACAGACACAGCCCCGCCCCAGCAGCAGACGGAAGACAGAGCTCCCTGCAGGGCTCTGTGAGGTGAGCAGCTCTGCTCTTCCTCTTTGCAGCTTTCTGAAGCCTCTGGGCTCTGCTTCTCTGGGATGGAGCACAGTCGTTGGCTGGGAGAAGCCCAGGGAGAGCATGACCCAGACAGTGTGGCCTGGAGGAAGCATGGCCCAGGGGAGTGTGACTTCTGCAGTGGCTGTCGACTTGCTGTGCTTCTTTCACTTTTTCTTGGATCTGAGCTGTGTGTCCCCACCATTCTCCTCCTCAGGGGAGGGGAGAGAGTGAAGTGCTGACTTCCAGGGAGCTTGCTGGCCAGGGACTCACCTCCGTGCACCTGGGAGTAAGCCCTCCCCCGCCCCGCCCGGGAAGGCAGAGGTCTAACCCAAGAGTCTCTCCTGCAACAAGGGCCACCACCTGCGGGGAGCTTCAGACAGGTCACCAAACCCTCTGAGCCTCAGTAGCACTTCCAAGAGGACCCAGTTCTGCTGACCCCTGCCTTCAGCTGGTGGCAAGGATCCAGGAACAAATACTGAACCCGTGACACATATCCCACACAAGGCTCTGGCCACCCACCAACAATCTCAAAGGTCCCTCTCTGGCCGCACCACACCCAAGCCCACCTCCCACCATGCATCAGGGGACCATGTTCCAGGCTGGCATGCGAGTGACATGCAAATCCAGCCCTTTGGATCAGGGCCTATTTTTTCTTCCCTGGGCTCCTCCACACTCCTCGGCACTCTCATGCAGGCTGAGCGAGTCTATTCCTTCTGATATTCCAAACCCACATGTGGCCGGCCCAAGGGGCCTGTTAGGCCTCCACTCCCTCTTCTCCACTGAAAGAGGCAGCAAGCCATGTGGGAAGAACATGAGATTTGAAGTTGGACACCGCAAGGTTTAATGTCGGTCCACAGACCATCGCTGTGTGACCTTGGGCAAGTCACTTGGCCTCTCTGAGCCCAGCTTCTCATCTCGTACAGGGATGCTAATGTCAGAGCTCACATTCACATAGCATTCTCACAGCAAGCCCGCAGGATGTCTCTGACCCACATCTCAGTTGACAGAGCGGGTTCTGATGGAGTTGAGCAGAGACCAGCCAAGGGGAGGCCAAGTGAAGCTCAATCACAAAAGTACCCAAGCCTCAGCCCCGGCTCCCAGGGATGTCTGCACAGTCACAACAACCTGCTCTCGCTGTGCCCTCAGAAACCGCAGCTGTCTGCTCTGTCCCGCCTGGGGACCCACCTCCCCATGCGCCAGCTGGCCCAGGCAGCCGTGGCTTCAAGCACTTGGGCTGCTTTTAATTGCATTGTTTTCCTGTTTCAAAAATAATACCTGTTCTTTACACAAAGTTTGGAAACTATAGCAAAACTCAAACAAGGAAATTTCAAAATGACCCAGAGATACCCATTGTGGATTCTCCCTCAGGCTCCCTGCCCTAGGAGCAAACATTGCTTTTTGTTGCTTTTTTAGAAAATTAGCATAGATGTCTCTTACATCTGGCTTTTTACACTTGCACGTAAAGAGCGATTTCCAGTGTCGGTAAAAGTATGACTTCCTGGTGCTTCCTGGCTACAGCGTGTGTTGTTAAACCATCTTTGACGTCACAAAGTGCGAGGGGTACACCACCTCACCCTGAATCTAATTCTTCCATGGGATGAATTCACGAAATGGAGGAATGTTTCAGAATATAGCAGTGTGGGAGTTCCCGTTGTTCCAAACCCCAAAAGTTTTAAACTTTTGACCATTCGCTAAAGAAAATAATGCTGTATCGTGTCACTTTCTGGGACTAGGCATTTATGTGCACTAGCTGCTGATGGTTCGTGTTCGCGCTGCCCGTTCGTGTCACTGTTCCTGGGTGCTTTAGTGTCCTGGGGCTGCTGGAACAAATTACCACAAAATGGGTGGGTTAAAACAACAGAAATTTATCCTCTCATAGTCTGAGGCCAGAATTCCAAAATCGAGGTGTCAGCAGAGCCATGCTCCTCCCTCCAAGGGCTATAGGGGGATCTTTCCTACTTCTTCTAGCTCTCGGGGGCTCCAGGCTCCCTTAAGTGCCATTCTCTGCCACCACGAGCACATGACCTTTTTCTCTGAGTCAGTGTCCAAATTCTTCTCTCCTCATAAGAACTTCAGTAATTGGATCAGGGGCCATCCTTATCTGACATACCCTCATTTTAATTTGATGGCATCAAATTAAAATGATGAAGACCCTGTTTCTCAATAAGGCCACATTCATGGATACAGGGGATGAGTGCTTGAACAAATCTTTTAGGGGGACACAACTCAACCCAGTACACCATGCTCGTCTCTTGGTGGCTGGAAAGAGAAGTCTCCACTCAAAGATGGCAGAGATCTCCCAAGAGCCTCTCTGAGCCGGGCTCTGTCAGCTCTAAGAGAGACTCAGAGACTAGTTCTCAGGTGACTGAGAACCTCAGGGACCACCCCTCCCCTTCCAGGCTGCACCTTTCTCCAGGAGAAAAGGGAGTGGACATTAGAGAAGACAACCTATGAGGATAGAGATGACATCTGTCCCTTCTCAGCTCTGTCTCAGTCCCTGGAATAGTGCTGGGTAGAGGATAGATGTCCCCAAGTCTCTTCAGCGCCACAGACTCCAAGCCCAGCCCTTCCCTGCCTTGTCCCATGTGTTCTCAGCCCTCCTCGAGTGGTGGGAACAGTCACCTCGAGGAGGAAACTAGGTCCAGGGAGTTCAGTTCATACCCAAGGCCACCCAAAGTTAGAGCGGTCAGCTCTACAGGACATGGTACTCCAAGTCCTCCTGTGCCCTGCTCATTCCTGCCCCAAGAGAGGAAGTGGCTCACCTAGGGAAACACAAATACCTCAAGGAAGAAGGAGGAACCCTGCAAATCTACTTGATGTAATACAAACACTGACAGTCAGGAAACCTTAGACCCAGAAGTACCCTCTAGGTATCATCCGGTTCAACCCCGTTGTTTCACAGATAGGGAACCCAGAGCCCAGAGAGGGGAGACGATAGAGCCGATGTCACTCAGAACATGAGTGCCTCGTCTGTTCATGCTGTTGAGCTCTCTTCCGTCACACACACTCCCGTACTGTCACCCACCCAGAGCTCAGCACGCCTGTGGAGTTCTATGCCACAAGCAAGGAAGGCAGGAAACAGGAGCAATCTTTGAAGGAGAGTAGTGAAAACATTGTCACCATCACCATTATCTTCATCGCCATCGTCGCCGTCATGACATCATCATCATCACCATCATGACATCATCATCATCGCCATCATGACATCATCATCATCGCCATCACCATCACTATCATTTCCACTGTCATCACCACCACTACCACCTTCACCATCCTCACTGTCATCTTCATCATCAGGATGAGGAGGGACAGGCACTGAGACTGGGGACGTAGCTTGGGGCCTGGTGGGGAAAGGCTTTGAGTCTCCACCTGCGTGTGCATGTCATTCTGAGGGTACCAGGTGAGCCATGAGAAGCCTGCAAGCAGAGGCGCGACATGACAAAGTTTGTGTTTTAGAAAGATCCCTCCTGTGGTGCCCGTGGACCTTTTCGCAATGGGTAAGACATCGTCCTGTTGCCGACGCTAACCCACTTTTGCCATTCCTACATAACTAGAATTTCATTAACAAACAACTGTGTGCGCGATTGTGCTGCGAATGAGGTGCCACCGAGTTCTTAGAGGCTGCATCTGTGCCCTGGAAGCGTGCTGGCTATGCTTTGGGCCTAGCAACGGTGCGGTGCCCCGTGGGTTCCAGAGTGTACATGAGACATAAAGATGTTGTTTGCTCTTAGTAAACACCTGGCAGTGAAATGCCCGGACAGTACACAAACCTCGCATGTGCAAAAGCGCCAGATCCATGTACACACAGGCAATGGTGAAGTGCTCTGCATTCCCAACTTAGGCCTGAGGATCTTTACAGTTCTTCTGAGGTCCTTGGCCAGGTAGCAGGCTGGGCCCAGGTGTGGACAGGTATCAGGTGCTCACTCCCATCCATGGAAGGGCTGTCTGGGAGACACGGTTGAGGAAGACCGGGAGATAGAAGGGGTGAGCAGCTGGTTGATTGGTGATGTCTGCCCTGGGTGCCGGGACGTCACTCATTTGCCTTTCGGTCCGAAGCTGCTGCTGGACGGATGGAGCCTAAATAGACAAGGGCAAGTTCGTTTGGTAAAGTATAGAGGTTTTGTAGCTACATGTCTGGCTTTGTTTTGTTTTGTTTGCTAACTATACAGAATAAACTGGGAAATGGTACTGTTGAATTGGGTTCAATACTCAACATTTTCTAATGCCTGTTACAATCGCACCGTACGGCTCCCTTTCTGAAGAGCAAGCCCAATACCACTTTCTGTAACAATGGCAACATGTTCTATCTATGCCATCCAGCACTGCGCCACAAACCACATGGGGCCACCGAGCCTGAAAATGTGATGAATACAGCTGGGGACTTGGATTTTTACTTTTATTTAGTTTGAATATAAACAAGTGCCTGTGGCCACTGGCCACTGTAGTGGGCGGCACAGCTTGGGAGGAGGTGGAGTGCCAGGGACTCCCCTGGTGACAGATGAGGCCGGAGCATGGTTTGCCCTTCTCTCAGGAGGCTCCACAGCTGCTCCAGGGCTTCCACGAGGAAGGGCCTGGCCTGGGGAAGGGCTTGCAGATAAACTACCCTCTCCCACCACAGGCTGGCCCAGAGAAAGGGTGAAATGAGAGGCAGGGAGTCAAGTCAGCAGCCAGATGTGGAGGAGCGGGCAGGCTTGGGGCTGACAGGGAGAGGGGTAAATCAGGGCACTGGGAGAAAAGCAGGTCATGAGGGCTGGTCAGGAGGCCAGTGGGCAGGACAATGCAGAGAAAAGTGAGAGAACCAGGAAGGAGTGGTCATGCTGGAGTCTGAGGCCCAGGATCTGGGAGGACCTGGGAGTGACAAGGAGCTGAGACAAGTGGCCCCTGTAAGGTCGGGGCATAGTCACTGGGCTGTAAACCCACTGCCTCCTCCTTGATCCCTCTCAAAGTCAAGCCCAGACATCAGCATGAGGCCTGTGGTCCCAAGGGTTTAATTGAGAGATCCAAGACCTCTTAGCCAGCCCAAGGTGCCTTAGCCAGCATGATGCCACAAATTTCACCATCCAGACAGGCAGCCAGGAGAGTGCCCAGCCCACCCTCAAGGACCCCGGGTGACTGAGGCATGGACAAGCAGAAACAGCTAGGGGTGAATCAAGAGGTGTACTGATCTTCCCTAGCTGTTGTGACAAGTGTCTGTGGGGTCAGGGCCCTAGGCTCCGCATATCACCACCCACTAAGCACCTGTTGGGGGAACAGGGAGGCGTGAGGAGAGCCCCAGCCAGGACTCTTAGTCAGTACACGTTCCGAGAAAGACGGCTTCAGACGCGGGCAGCAAATGCTGGTGGCAATCATCCTTGGGCTGTTCTGATTACAACCACTGTGGAAGTTTGGGAACATGTGAAGGAGAAAATAAGTCATCCACAAAAGGCATTGACAATAATAAGAGTTCTCATCCGCTAGATTCCGAATGCTTGATGCCGGCCATCAATAACCCAACAACCCTCTGGGGACAGGGATGGGGAAACCAAGGCACAGAGCAGGAAAGCCACTTGCTAAGCCTTGCTATAATAAGAGGCAGAGCTGGGATGTAAACCCAGAACTCTGCCACGCTGCCGCTCAGACAAGCTTCTGGACCCCTTACCGGCTTGGATGAGTTCTGAGGACTAAATAATTAACCTGGTAAAGTCCTAAAAGACCCCCCGCCTCAGGGATGCAGGTCCTATGGCTGCTTGAACCATCAGTGGTGTCAGTGACATACCTGGGCTTCGTCCTCGTCATCTCTCACAGGTTTCCTTCCAGATGTCTTTAAGCTCTTTGTTCTTCATTTATTCATCAAATATGAGCTTTCTGCATGCCAGGCCTTGTTGCAGACACTGAGTGTGCAGTATGAGCCAGGCAGTTCCTGCCCTCCGGCTCGTGGATCCTGCATTCCAGAAAAAATAGGTGTAGACACACACTCAGACACGTATATGTGCACACATATACACACTCAAGCATGCACACACACTCCTTCACATATACCCACACTTGCACACATATATACTTTCTCACACATGCATATACGCACATTCACACACACGTGTACACACACTGGCATATGCATTCATACATGTGTATACACACATCTTGTGGACATATATATACACACACTCATGTACACCCTCTCACTTGTACATACTCTCATGTACATATAAACATGTACATATATATACCCACACTCATGCACACATGTACGTCCTCCAACATGTGTACACACACCCATGCATATGCTCACACGCATGCACGCACACATATACACACATGTGCATCCGCACACACACGGAGTTGAGATCAGGCCTCCTACCCATCTGCACATCATTGTCCCCCGCCCCCGCACTGGCATTCTCCCTAGAGGCAAGGAGGTGTCCTGCCGAAGGGCACCACCCCACGGGGAGAGGCAGCGTCCCAGCAGTGCCTGGCAGGAATGGGTGGGGACATCCAGGACAGGCTGTGCCCAGGCCAAGGGCCACCTGAATATCTGCCGATATCCAGAGTGGGACTGAGCTCCCTGGGCTGGTTCCAGACCCGCCGGCTCTGCACTCAGCCTGGGCCCTGATCACCTCTGCAGGCTGGACACACCCAGGGCAATCTGAACACGGAGCCACATAGCCAGCCTATCACGTCTCTTCAAAGACTCAGAGAAATGTCTAACCAATAGCCTTTGTTCCCCATGAAGTCAGAAGGGAGCTATTGTTGGGGCCATAGCAGCAGGTGGCAAAAACAGAAGCACGATTTTTCTTTAATGTTGCTAAATGGAAGAAGAGCTGCCTTATGTTTGGGCAGGACCAGGATGGATAAGCCATTCAGAGAGAAAATGATCCCAGGGAAGCGTGCCACATTTTTTCTAGAAGAATGTTGGAAGTTTTGGTGGCCAGGTATGGAAAAAGAAAACCTCTGTACACTGAAGTCATTCATGGCGAGTGGAGCGGAGGCGTTTGCACAGGCCCAGGTGGTGAGGGCGCCGCTGTTCGCAGAGCCGCCGGCTAAAAGGGCCGGTTGTGTCCACGCGCCTCAGCCGGTCACCCCAGCAACACGAAAACACACATCAATGCGCCTTTTACAGCCTGGCCTTCCACGCAAGCTCCGAATAAATGACCAAGCTGAGCAAAATGTAAATTTGTAGTTATCCCTCAGAGACATAATTATAGGAAAAAAATGAGGACAGTGGCATTTGGACCGGGGATGGCTGGCTCCTTTCCTGCAGCAAGGCTTGGTGTCAGGGGGCATCCGAGACTCAGAGGGAGAGGGTGCTGGGCCTGGAGGCCCTGAGGCTAGAGGCCAGAGCTGAAGGCCAAAGTCCCTCTCCTCCCTGCCCCGGGCACTGCCATTCCTTGGGCCCAGCGCAGATATCTCCACCCCAGGCCCTCGCTCTGTGGCCACCCCATGAAAGGGCCCATTCATGCAGCAGGCCGCTGGCTTGGGTTACCGTGGCCGGGCCGGTCTCTGCCGCCTCTGTTTTCTTTCCATTAGAAGGATTCCCATATCGAAGGCCTGCGAGAGGCTGAGTTCGGAACGCTCTGAGGAGAGTGTCAGGGGGTGAACGGCCACGCTTGGGCTCGTGCCCATTCAAGGAGTCCGATTCACCATGGCAGATGGGGAAACTGAGGCTCGAGCTCCATGGCTATTGGGGTTTGGACCTGGGCCACCAGCTGCCTGCTGGCCGTGCTGGGAGGAGCTCAGGAAACACAGGAGACCTGAGCCACTGTGCTGGCAGGGAGGGCTTCCTGGAGGTTGAGGAGCTGGCATCATGAGGAGAGGAGGAAGTAGGCTGTCAGTCCTGGGAAAGGTCTGCCTCCCGAAGTCCTGCACACTCTGACCCTCTGCCAGGCTACGGGTCCCCTAGCCTGGGCTGGCCCGTGCGTGTGAGCACGGCACACGGCAGGAGGGCGCGCCTATGCCTGTGTCTGTGTGTGACAGCCTCCTTGGAACGAGCACCCTTTTCCTCACCCTCTTTTTGCTCACGAATGGGGCCATTTGGAAGACAGGAAGACAAGGGCAGAAACAACCTCGCTTAGGGCGCTGAGTCATGCGCCACCGTCAGTCTGGAATGTCTCCTTGGAAAGAGGTTCCCGCTCCAGCCCCACCCACCGGCCACTCTCAGGCTCCCCCCTCCCTCCCGCCTCTCCTCCTCAACCCCTTCCTCACCTCTCCCCTTACCCTCCTCTCTTTCTCTTTTTCTCCTGACCCCCTCTCACTCCGTTCTCACCCTCCCCCCATGTACCCCTTTTCCTGGGTGAGCCCCACCCCCATCACAGCAGACCCCGAAAATGCACCGCAGGTGTTACACATGACCACTGAGGAGCTGAGTGGCAGTTGAGCAGTAAAGCTAATGTCATGCCTTGTAGATAAAGATATACTCATTTCCATTTTGTACTTTCCTTTCTGTACTCCAGAGCCTGTATATTTTTTGTTTGTTGTTTTGTTTTGTTTTGTTTTGTTTTGTTTTGTTTTGTTTTGTTTTGTTTCTGAGGCCCTAGACCCTGGCCTGGGTGCCTGAGGGGTGTAGGGAGTGTCAGGGCCAAAGTGGGTCTGCCGCAGGAACAGGCACTGGGCATTAAGGGCCCTTGTGTCCGTGGGACCACAGATCCTCCTCCCTAGAATACTGTTATTATATCCCAGTGCTCCAAACCCTCAGAGGCCCCAGCCACTCTCAGGCAATGCCGGGGCTGTCCCACTATACCTCAGGGGCCGGCTCTGCCCTCCCGCCTCTTAAATCCTCCCTGAGTGGTGAACATCACTATTGCCAACTCCCAGATGAACAGGCAAGAACTCAGAGAGGTTGCTGACTTGCCCAAGGACACACAGCTGGTAGAACACAGTGGGGAACGAAGGCCGAGCCTGCCTTTGCCAGGCTTCCTGAGTTCACAGACTAACTGATGAATTCTACTGACTTCGTGTTTCTAATTTAGGTTCCCTGGAGCCCACTTTCTAGAAAATAAGGGACACTGCACAGATAATTAGTTCCGATGGGCCAGGTTACCAGTTCCTGGAGAGGTCTCAGGTTCTGTGTACTTCTGTATTTGCTGTCACCTGTACTAAAATGCATCTTAATGGGACAGGACATCAGAACCACCAAATCCACATGCCCCATTAACCAGCCAGGACCCTGGCAAGAAGGAGGAGTGCCACCCTGGAGGCATATCTGTGAGGCTGGAAGTGTGCCCCAGGGCTCAGGCAGGCACTGCCTGCCATGTCCTCACCATGGACTCTGTGGGAGGCCAGTGGCAAGCAGAGGAGCAGACAGGCAGCACTCAGATGGGCTCTACCACTAACACCCATGCCCTTAGGACAGGGTTCCCTGCCTTCTCCAGCCTCAGTTTCCTCATCTGGCAAATGGGGCAAAAGATCCCGAGAGAGCCCTAGAGATCACAGGCGAAACTTGCTGCAAAAACTTCAGGAAGGTTTAAACATCCGACACTCCATGTTACAGCCACAGGCCTGGTCTGAGGTCAGAGGTCTCATCCTTGGGGACCCTGCTGGGTCTGGTGTGGACCCCCACACGGAGCAGGTATGGGACTTTGCTTTCAAAGTTCAAGGCTGTCTGGACGGACATGTGTCCACATGCCAAGGGGCTGTCAGTGTCAAGCCAGAGTGGCCATGTGACATTATGCCCCTGGAATTTGCTGGAGGTTTCTCACTCCTCCCACTCCATCCCTGGCTTTGGGTTCGTGGTTTCATTTTGACATCAGGCAAAAGTCAAGGGGATGACTCAGGAGCCATGACTAGTTCTCCCAATACTCGTGGGAGACCAAGGGAGCCTCTGCTCCTTGAGGGTGGCCAGTAGTGAGGCCTGGAAGCATGGGGGCAGGCCGGGAGCAGGAGAGCTGGGTTCCATGTCTGTGACTCAGGGTAACTCGAAATCAGTTCCCCTGTTAGGCCGTCTCCTCATAGATAGTGGAGGTTTGGCACAGCGGAAACCTTCCAGCTCTATGACCTCGCAAAGCATAGGGATAGAGACCACCACAAGAGACCCTGCCAGCCCATACTCCTCCCTCAGTGCCCCATGCAGGTGTCCTGTGTTGCGCAGCTCCTCCCAGGAGGGGCGGATATAGGTGCATGTTCAGCTTGGGGGATTATGAAGAGAAGGCTGTGCCTGGCCAGGCAGGGGAGCTCTGGGATCCAGGGGCCTAAACCGCTGGCAACCCCCAGGAGATGGTGGACAAGAGGGTTCTCACCCTCGGCACTGTTGACATCTGGGGAAGGGTAATTTTTTGTTGTGGGCCATCTCGTGCATTCTAGGATGTTTAGCAGCATCTCTGGTCTCCACCTGCTAGATGTCATAGCAGACCCCTAGTCGTGACCGCCAAAAATGTCTCTAGACATTGCTAATATCCCCTGAGGGGGCAAAGTCACCACCAATTGAGAAGCACTGGGTGACAGGAAGCTAGTGGGCCTGGAGGATTAGGATGGGAGCTCAGGGGCTGTCTACTGTCTCAATCTGAAGGGCTTTGAGACATGGAGGCCCAGAGGAACCCAGCTCTGCAGGACGGTGGCCCTGGGGCAGGAGAGGCATGCCGTGTGCCCTGGAGCATGTGCTAAACCTCCCTGTGACAAGGGAAGAGCAGCGCCCCACCCCTCAGGGTTGTGGGAGTCATCCATCTGCACGGTCTCAGGCCCAGGGTGCACAGGAGCCCACTGGCTCTTGGGTCTTGGGTCCCAGCCCTAAGTGACGGCTTCTGTCACTTCCGAACGCTTGTGAAATAGAGATAGCTTCTCACACCCAAGGGATGTTCAGGTATGCCATGGGCTGGACACACACACCACACACACAAGTGAGTTCTGAAACTGTGGCCTTTCTTAGAAACAAGAATAGACCCAGTAGGAATGATTAGGAAAGAAATACCTTCTGGGAACTTTGTCTGAGTCAGGGGATCCCAGGCACTGGAAACTTTAGGAAACCAAATTGATTGAAATGCCAATTAATTCGAGGGGGGTTCTCAACCCAAACCCTTCCCATGCCACTTTCCATGGACAGAAAGAGCCTAGAATGATGCCACAGAAATGTGAGCTGAGGCTCCAAGCCTCTCAGCACCAAGCCTCTCAGCACCAAGCAGGGCCAGGCAGGGGGGCCTCTGAGTCCCTTGTCTCTTGTTCAATTCAAGTTTTCAAGTCAACTGACAGGAATTTCTGAAATCTCCTTCACATACTATAATGAACAGACATAGGAAAATCGACTTCGACTTGTAGTGTATTTTAGCTTATTGTAAATCGTACACGGACAGCTCAGAGCTCCACCCCCTGCAGGCAGAGCTGGAGGGCCAGGCCCATTCACTCATTTCCAAGCTAGTGTGCAGGATCCTGTGCGTTACCCATACTTTGCTTTACATAATAAAGGTGTTCCTAAGAGGGTGTGAAACTTGAACTTGTGTAAATTAAAGCATGCTTGCAGTGCTCTCAGGGGGAACATTGTTCAAAGGACTAATTCTGAAAGCATGCCTTTCTGTAAAGTGAAGTATCTCTCCTAGGATTTCATTTCTTAGAAGCGCTCTAAGTCCACGCTTTAGGTTTGTCTAAAGTGGGGGAGGGGCTGCATCTGTTGGTGGACACTTCCAATGAAGGCTATCTTGATCTTGAAGGAGACCCGCCAGCCCACACCAAGGACCAGCCTCTCACTCCTGCCTGCCCCAGGACAGCCAGTGTCACATGCACTGGGCTGTGTGGCCTCAAACAAGTCCCTTGCCTTCTCTGGGCCTCCATGTTCTTATCTGTGAATAAAGCCATTGAACAGATGACCCATAAGGGCCCTCTCATGCTAAGGGCCTGCATGGTTCCAGCTCCCCACCATCTGTGTTCCGTAATTCACCAGACTGGTCTGTGACAGGCCTGGGCCTGGACCAGGGGACTTAGAGCGAAGGCACCAAGATTTTAAGGAGCATCGACTCCCACCTTGGAGAAAGAGCACCTCCTCCCAGGATGCCCTTGAGGTGCCAGCCTGGGGGACCTAAAAATGAAGTCCCCCAAGCAGATGCCAAGTGACAGTTGTGGCACATCTGTCCCCCTCGTTCTCTCAGCTGGAAGCGCAGGAGGAAATGTTTAACGTGTTGGTACCTAGCTAGGGCTGAAGAGGAGATGGGGAGGGAGTGGGGATAGAGGAGCAGTTGGAAACCACAGGGGTACGCTTACGCTAGCACTTTTGAAAATCGCGCTAATTCCAGGTTTGCATCTGACCAGGGCAGCCCTGCCATTTCGAGGGTGGGCTAGCAACAGGGTGTGGGCTAGGGGGTTGGTGGCTTCCACACCTTTCCCATCAGGGACCTCCATCACTAAAGTGGATCCCATGAAACAAACACCTAGGAAGAGTGATGCTAAAAATAGCAGG
>NW_006494614.1:62693966-62694639 GCF_000325575.1 Pteropus alecto
AGCGCTCGTCTGTGTCAGCCAGCGCGGCGAGCGGAGTGGGGCCCTCGGAGCGGGAGGTGAGTGTGGACGCGCCGCGCCCCGCGCCGCCCGCACTCCCGGGCAGGGCCACCGGCTCCGGTTCGGAGGGACTCGGGTTTGGACCTCGGGGTCACCTAGCTGTCCGCGCCCCCGTGTCCCCGGCCCGGCCTCTCCCCATGCCCTCGGTGGCGCGCCCCAGTGGGGCTGGACGGACCCTCCCGGCCTCGCTGCGCCGCGGCCCCGGCCGGGCTTTCCGACCTCGCTAGCCTGGCCCGGGACGTGCAGCTCCGCCAACGCCAGGGCGCCGGGGGCTCAGCGGGGCCGTGCGGGCCGACTGCCCTCAGCCCTGCCCAGTACCGTTTGCAGAGGCTGGCCAGCTCCGCTGGGCACTTTGCAAAGTGCAGGCTGAATGCCCGGAGCTGCGTGCCCGCCGGGGAGCGGGGTCTGCCCGGCCGGACTGCTGGGAGCGGGGGCGCATGGCCAGGGATATCGGGGGCGCGCGGTCGCAGGCGGGCTCATTCATTGAGCTGCTAGTCCCCGAGCCCGGCCGCCGCCTCCTCCGGGCAGCCCCCGGGAGTGCTGGCCCGCAGCGCTTGAGGCGATGGCAGAGGCAACACGGAGGGCGGGGTGGGGTTTTCTGGGCCGGCCCAGGGGC
>NW_006494614.1:62694667-62725104 GCF_000325575.1 Pteropus alecto
GCCCGTCCACCCACCCCCCCCCGCGCCCCTGCCCGGCTCGCGCGCGGAGGGAGTGGGCTGGAGGGACCCGTGGGGACGCGGCGCCGCGCGGCGGCGGCCGGAAGGGAAAACCAGCCGGGCTCGCTGAGACTTCCCGCGGCCACCCTGATCGTGCCGTGCACCCTTGGCCTGGGCAGTAACCGGGTTGGGGGACAGGTCCGTGGGCAACAGGGAGGCTGTAGGGGACTCCCAGGCGAGCAGCCTCCTGCGCCCTGGTGGTGGCTGTTAACTCCTTACACTCGGCGTTATGTAGGGACTGTGCCACGTGTTACTGCATTTAATCCTTATATCATGGAATAAGGTGGGACCCCACATTCTAGATGAAGAAACTGGGGGTCAGAGAGATTAGGTAACTGGGCCAATGCTGCACATCTGGTGAGCAGCAGCGGCTGATAGTCTCTCTCCATCTGTCAGATAGGCTCTATAGTCACCTCTGCCTGTTGATTGAACAAAAATGCATAGACTCTAGTCGCCTCTGCCTATTGATTGAACAAAAGAGGTAAGCAGCCTCTCTGTGCCCTACACGGTCCCAGGCACACCACCCCCAACTCAAAACCAGCAAGACCCCTGCCTTCCTGATAGCAAACAGAATAAACAGGTAAAATACTGGGATAGTGTCAGACTGGGAGCTGGTAGAAAGTTGGGCGGAGTTACAGGTTTGGTTAGGGCAGCCAGGGCAGCCTCTAGGAGGGTGTGCCCTCCTGTGCCATGTGCCCCGGCTGGCAGGTCCTGGGACCGCGGGCAGAGCTTGCCAAGAACCTCACCTGTGCGTGGGGAGAGGGAGGAATGGGAAAGCGGAGTTTAGAGCTGGAGAAGACCATGGCCCCTACAGTATCTTGTCCTGAGAAACACAACTGAAGGATATGTGGCTCCTGTGCCTAGACCCCAGGCTGGCCACTGTGTAAAAACAGCAAGTTCTGGGATTTCGTGGCCATAGAGAACTTAGAGGTCATAAACTTCAACCCCTTCATCAGTGCCTCAGTAGCCACCAGACCCTGCCTCCAATTACTAACTCTGCTTGAATACCCCCAGCGATGGGGGACTCACTCTCTATCACAGCAGCCTATTCCATGGTCCCATTGCTGGAATATGCCAAAGGAATATGAGAAAGCTCTCTTCAGGTTGGACAAAAAGCCTCCTACCTGTGGTTTCTGTCGATCCCGGTCCTGTCATCCTGGGCAGCACACAACATGTCGGGTTTAACTCACACTCGGTTGCTTTCGGAGAATGTTAATAGAGAGACTGTGTCCCTTTTAGCCTAATCTTTTCAGGTCCTATGCCTTTTCTGACTTGACATCCCAGATCAGGCACCATCCTGCCTCCTCCCGGGGAGAAAGTCATTGGGCCCCATCTTCGCGTTTGCTGAACACCAGGGTGGCCTGGAAGCAGAGACCTGCTCTCACCTCCTTCCTTCTGGACCCTTGCCACCACTGATGGTGCCAAAGACACATGTACTTCTTGACATCATTTCATACTGTGAATTCCTCTGAAGCTCTAAGATTTCCAAGCCAAGCCCCACCCCAACCCCCTTCTGGTTTTGACTCTTTCTAAGAATTCAGTTACTTGTCTGTTTCCTCATCCAAAATGAGGGGCTGAGAGTGAGGGGGAGGCGGTGTAGTGATTAAGAGTGCAGGCTCCAACATCAGCTGCTCAGAGGCTGTGTGCAAGTCACCAACGTCTCTGAGCTTGATTTTCCCATCAGAAAAATGGGGAGGATTGACAAGGATTCGTGGGATGGGCTGAGGGATAGAGTGCTGCTGCACAGGCCTGGCGCACTGTGAGTGTGTGGCAGATGCTAGCTACTGTGGTTATTTCCTATGCTTCTGGGGAGACTCATAGGGTCTGTGGGAAAGGTTTTGAAGATGCAAAAGACTTAGAAGGTTGCAAGGTGCCCTACAAGTTCAAGATGGAGGGAGGTTGTAGGAAATAGTCGTGCAGCCAAGGCGGGACACAGCCTGGGTCCTGCTGGACGCTGCCTTCTCCACTCCTCCCCAGCAGGCAGCTCACCCCAGCCAGCTGGCCCATTTTTGCTTTAGTTCATTCTACAAGTGCTTGGTGGGGAAGAAACTTAGGAAAGAGTGTGACCTGCCCACTCTCCTGCCCACCGCAGACAGAACTAGAGCTGGAACCCTGCACTGCCAGCTGGCCACAGTCCGACCCCGCTCTCCTCTCCCAGGACCGTCCTCGTGGACACTGGCTCCCCCTTCCCATCTCCTGCTGTGGACACTCAGTGTCCTGTCTCCCATCTCCACCAGCTGGCCACCTCCTTGCCACTCCACGTGGTCTCACCCTTCCCATCAGAATGTCCCTCCCTTTACTATGCCCTCAGCCCTTCCAACATCCCACCTTCATCGTCTGTGTGCATTCCCAATAGACTTTCCCCCACGGAGATACCCTGTTCAGAGCCCTGTCGGTACTGAGTCAGGTACAGCGGACAGTCAGCCCACACTGGCTGGGAGACGTTTAGGATTCTGTTGCCAACCTCATTCTCTGACGGAATCGACCCATTAAGTATTGTGGGCTGAACTGAACAATGTGAAGGGTGGAGTGTGGGGGCGAGCTCTGCGAGACAGCCTTGCAGGTGCCCAGAGCCTGTTTCTTTAGTCTCTTCCTTGCTAGTTTATCCTCACCATTCACTGGTAGCCATGGCTGAGGTGGCAGATGCTGTCCTTGGGGACTGATAGCAATCCCGTAATTCAGTCCCACCATGAACTCAGCTAAGGACCCGCCATTTCCCTAAGTGGAAGGAAAGATGGGTCTGCACAGTTGGGTTAGTTGTACACTGCACAAAGGCACCCAGCCTGCACTCTGCTTCCTTGGCTTACTGGGGCTGTGAACACCCAGGGGGCCACCTATATGCCCAAAGGTACCCAAAGCACACGTGGTGGTGCCACCTTAGATGTGTGTGCTGTGCATGGACCATCGTTCCTGCTCCTGAAGATACACACAACCCTGTCATGCGTGCACACTGGAAGCTCCTCCTCTAGAGGTCCCAAAAGTCACAGAGTCTGTCATTTTTGACTTAGGATTACCCTCCTCCCTCGTCAGGAGCTGTCAGGCACCCAGATCCCATCAACATTTTTCTGGGGCTGCATCACTCTTGTAGATGCATCACTCTTGCAGCGCCCGGGTACACCATGACAACTTTAGGGAGGGGTAGGAAGCAAGGCGGCAGGCCAGGCGGAGACCCGTCCCAGGGGTGCTGGGGACTTGGGGCCTGGCTGAGGTTAGCACTGTGAGTTCCTGCCTGCAGATGTTCTTCAAAGCCTGCGGGCCCCGCCCCCAAGCTCAGCCGCCTGCGGTTACTGGTCCTGACTCCCAGCGACCAGAACGTGAGATCACTGACTGCATTGGCAGGAGTTTGGGGGCTGTGACCCCAGCGTCAAACTATAGGTTCCCTGCTCATTACTCATCCCCGCTCTTGTCGGGATTGAAGTGGTCTCTGAGAATTACATCCTTGTCTAAATAGAGCTGGCTTTGGGGAGGACAGTTCCAAATATAAGCTCCATTTATGACCGTGGTGGGAAGAGCCTGAAGATGGAGAAGGCAAGACTTGTCTGGGAGACTCTGGAGTCTTACCTGCTGCATCCTGACCAGGTCATCCCAGGGCCCTTCTCCACCACGTCTTCCCTGTCACCCAGCGCTTGAAGCAAGAGGGGACCCACCACCAGCCGCTGAGGAGCTGGTGGCACAGTTTTTCTCTCCCCCAGGAAGGCACCCCACACCCACAGCTCTTGCCCCTCCCAGGTTAGAGTGGGCGAGTCCCTTGAGTGAAAAACACATGGGATTGGAGGGGCCTCAAGAGTCCCGGGTCAGGTCCCACTCAGCCGTAGGGGCCATGAGGCCTGAACAAGCAGTGACCCCTGGGGGCCTCAGGTGTGTTACAGAGAAGGCCAGGTAGGCCTGCTTTCAAGGTACAGTATGCAGCTACTTGTCCGGGGCTTGGCCACCCCACCTGGTGGGACCTCAGAGATGATGGCCAGTGAAGGAAAGAGGCGGAGTGCCAGTGAGCAAGCGAGTGAGTGGACAGGTGAGTGCAGGAAGTGAGTGCAGGAGATGAGGGCACTGACGCACGTGAATCATACGGGGAACTCGTGCGTGGGACCATGCCCAGAGCAGCCTCCCCTTCCATTCTCAGCCCTCCTGGCAGGCAGGCAGGCAGGAACCAGCGGTAGGATAGGGGACATTTTGTCCCCTGGCTGCCTGCTAAAAGCCTCTGTCCTGACTCTGGGCTGCTTTGCAGGGTCAGTGTCCCAGCCAGCGGCCAAACAGAATCCACATTCATGAACGGCCACCGAGTCTTTCCAACGGCCTGGGCACGGCCTCCGCCTGCCTGCAGAATGTGACCGTCGCATTTTCCGCATTCCACCAGGCTGCTGGGCCAAGGTGGCCATGTTTAAACAGGGCCTGCTCCTCTGGGTCCTCATGTGGTGAGCCAGGCACTGCCTTCTGAAATGCTGTGGCATGGGGCTTCTCTGGGTTCCTGGCAGGGGCGGCGGCTGATGTAGCAGGGCCAGGGGCTGGTCAGTGTGGAGTTACCAAGGCCACAGCTGGATGAGGCAGGGGAGCCGAGACCAGTTCCTGGTACTGGAGGTGAAGGCTGCGGTGCTGGGCGCTAGTGGGTGTCTCTGTCCCACCTCAGCCTGGCATAGCAGGAGCCTTTTGGTTTTCTTTTTAACAGCATACAATTCACCCCTTTAAAGTGTAAAGTTCAGTGGTTTTCGGTATATGCACAAGGTTGTGCAGCCATCACCACCATCTGGGTCTAGAACATTCTCATCATCCCAGAAAGCAACTCCATACCCATTAGCAGTCACTCCCTATTCCCCCGCCCCCAGCCCCTGGCAACCGCTAAGCTAACTTTCTGTCTATGGATTTACCTTTTCAGGACGTTTCATATAAGCGAAATCACACAGCGTTTTTCTTTCTGTGACTGACTTTCTTCATCTGTCATAACGATTTCAAGGCTCATCCATGTGGCAGCCTGTACTGGGGCTTCGTTCCTTTTTAAGGCTGAATAATATTCCAGTGTGTGGATGGACCACATTTTGCTTATCCATTCATACATCAGTGGACATTCGAGTTGTTTCCACCACTGGACAATGTGAACATTTGTGTGCAGGTTTTTGTGTGGACATCTGTTTTTATTTCCCCTGGGTAGACACATAGGAGCGGATTTGTGGAATCACATGGTCACCCTACCCTTCTGAGTTGCTGCCGGTAGACTGTTCCCACAGTGGCTGCACCACTTCCCATTCCTACCAGCGTGTGAGGGGTAGGGGGCCTCTTCACCCTCTTTCTATGGGTGGGAGGCAGAGGCGCTGGCTAAGGGTATATGGCAAAAGTGGAGCCTGGGATTCACCTTCTGCCTGGGAGCCCGAGTTTTTAGCATACAGATGGGGAAACTGAGGCAGAGTAGCAGTCACTGCCTAGGCCATGTTGTTATGGGATGGCCCTGCCCTGCAGGGGGCTCTGTCCTCTGGCCTGCACCCCTCCCTGAGGTTTCTGAGGAACTAGCACCGGCCCTGCGCGCTCGCCATGCCTGTAACCGGCTATCTTCCCTTGAATGATGGGAAGGCCAGGACCCTCCAGGCAAGACCCAGCTATACTGCCAGACGTTTACACCACTCGTCTTTCTCCCAGCCTTCCCCAAAGGGACCCATGACCTTTTCCCAGGATAACTGCACTGCAGAGAGGGAATAAGCATGTCGCTCGGGGACTCTGGCTCTGAACTGGTCTAACTAATCTCAAGAGATCCAGACATCACTTATCAAGGTCAGGTGACCTATGGAGTTTTAGCTCAGGTCTGTCCCAAAGTAGACCCAGTGAGTCCCCAAACCCATCCTGTGGTTATTTCCAGTTTTGGAATGCATAATCAGAGTAGAAATACCCAACAACTAGCAGAATCCACCATTCTTACCCCAGAGAGGTTAAGACACTTGATGAAAATCCACACAGTAAGGAGCGGTTAGAGAGGTCAGGGGGACTCCGGCCAAGCTGCCTTGACCGGAGGCCAACCCCTGCCACACACCTTCTCCAACTTCAACAGGCAGGTGTGTTCTGCCCTGGGCACTCCAAAGCTGGCTCCTGCCAAGAAGCATCTCACTTTGATACACCAAATGGGAGAGAGGTGCTGGGGCTCAGTTTCCCCCCTGGACAGGTTGACTTCCTTAGCCATAACCTACACTTGGAGAAGACAGTGGTGTCCCCAGGACAGCTGCAGCACTGACACCGCCAGGCGGTGAGAATCCTCTGTGCTTCGTGCATGTACCTTCCAATCACTTGTGGAGGGCCACCCAGGGGCCAGGCTATGCTCCAGGCGTTAGGGCTACTGTGAACCCACCAGCCCCTCCTCCGCTGCAGGAGCTCACAGCCTGACTCGGGGCAGCCAGGGAGCGAGGGCAGGCGGTGCTTTCTTCTTATGTAGCAACTGTAGGAAATGCACAGATGTTCACAGGAGGGGCATCTGGGCAGGATCAGGTGAGGCCAGCCAGGTGAGACCAGGAAAAGACATGGGTGTTCCAGGTAGGGACAGCATGTCCAAGGCGCTGATCCTAGAACAGAAGGCAGGACCAAGGAAAGCCAGGAGGTGGCTCAGGCCCAGCAGCCCCTTCTTTTGGGAGAAGGGGCGAGATGGAGCAACCTATATTTATCATACAACTGAGAATCAGAGCCAGGATTCAAACCCACCCTGGTTCTTAACTGCAGCCTCCCTCGTCCCAGGGGCTTGAGGGAGAGCAGCTGAGGGGAGGATTATGTTCTTATGGGGCCCTTGGCCAGGATCTGCCAGGGGCAGTGGGATCCCCACTTCTCAAGGTAGTCGCCACCCCCCACTGAACCATCCAGGGCTGGTCTGGACCATGATGGGAAGGTGGACACTTGGCAGGTGGCGGAGCCCCTATGAGTGTAGTGTCACCTCACTCAGGAAGGGAGGCTGCTGTTGTCATTTTACAGGTGAGGAAACTGAGGCACAGAGAGGAGAAGGGGCTGGCCCTGCCATCAGGAACCCAAAGGCCCCGGGCATGGCTGAGGGGCAGATCAGGCAGTGAGTGGGTGTTCGTCTGGCCCACTTCCCAGCCAGCAAGAATCCACTTAAAGGGCCAGGGCTGCTGCTGTCCGTGACCTGTCTTCTATAAGGGGCTGTCTTCAGGATCAGGAAAGCCAGAGACCAAAACCTCTTGTCCCTGCATTTGGCTGTGTGTAGCCATCAGAGCAGGGATGTGTATGAGTGTGTGTGTCTGCATGCATGAATGTGTGTGGATGTGTGTGCATATCTGTGACTATATGCATGTATGTATTCGTGTGTTCATGTGTGTAGTGAGGGTGTGCCCACACGTGAGTGCATGTGTGTGCCTGTGTGTTGATGTATGGGTGCACATGCAAGTGTTTGCACATGTCATATGTGTGCGCACACGTGCATGCATGTCATTGTATCTGAGTATCTGCAATAATATAATATAATGTAATATAATAGATAATGCAAGCCATAAACGCAAGGTATACTGGTAATGTTTAATGTTCTAGTAACTACATTTAAAAACATAAAAATAAAAAGATAAAATTAATTTGATTTAATACAATATAGTCAAAATATTATCATTCCAACACATAATCAATCTAAAATCAATAAGTATTTAGGTTCTCGAGGTCTGGTGTGCATTTTACACTTAGCGCGAGTCTAAGTTCCGACCGGCCATGTGCAAGCACTCGTGGCTGCCATGCACTGTTGGCTTCCAGGTGCCCCTCAGCTGTGGAATCCCTGATCCTGCCCCTAGCATAGTCCCCCAGTCCTGTCCAAGCCTGCTTCACCGTTCTCGCTGCTTCCTCTAGGAAGCCTCTCCAGACTTCTCTTCCTTCTCCGGGTCTTGGTTTCTTAAATTGGGGTCTGTGACCCCAGATGCTATTCCCTTCAAGGCAGTTAAACTGCAGTCTCCCCGCTTCACCCAGGTCTGCTGAATCAAAACCGCTGTGAGAGGGCCTAGGATCTACATCCTAACAAGCTCCCCTGGCAATTTTGCCCACGTGAAAGTTCCAGACCCTCTCAAAACCGTTCCTTTTTTTCCCCGTAGATGCCATGTTCTAGGCACACTGGACAGGAGCTACCCTCAAGTGCACCACTTGCTTGATCACCACCATGCCATTGCATGTCCTATTTTTGATTTCCTTGGGGGTTTTTGAAAAACTTGTCTGTCCTTCAAAACCCACCTCCAGCATTGCCCTGGCTCTCCTCTAGAAGGCTTCCCTCCCAAGGCAGCATGAATAGCTTCTCCTCCATTGCTCTTTCTTAACTCCACCCTGTGCACGATGGTCCCGTGTCCCCAGTCCCTGGAGCACTGGAACCTAGTGAGGGTGGAGACTGCCATCTCCTCTCGGAGCTCCTGGAGCCCGGCCAGGCCCCAGCGCGGAGCAGCCTCGGAGCGTGGGTGTGGAATAAATCCGGGCCTGCGTGGGCGGGGCGGTCTCTCTGCAATCTCAGTAAACATCTGGCCACAGGGCCTGGCAGGAAGCTGACCTCGAGGGTACCACTCGGCTGGCAGCCGTGTTCCATCTATAAATACATTCTAAACGCCGACCAGCCCACATGCATTCCTGTTCCCCGCCCGCCCGGAGCACCCTCCCAGCGGAAGAAAGGCAGCCGGCGGCCCTCGCGCCTGGCCACGGGCGGTCCCTCCCGGTGAGAGGGAGCGTGCCCACTCCAGGGTCAGCTCAGGGCCTGCCTAATCCGATTGTTATCTGAGTGTGCTTGCCGGCATGCTCAGCACCCAGGCTGCATTTAGCTCTGGGAAAGGTTCCCTGTACCGGCAGCGTGCTTTTCTTGGATGTCTAGGCTGTATTTATGCCGGGCTGGTGCCTAGGAAATAATTGAAGTCTCAGAGGCTCCAGAGGGGTGGTAGGTACCGTGGACCACGGACCATGCTAGGACTTTGTCCGGTTTGTTTTATGTTGATCCCACAGCACACCTCTGGGTAGGTAATACTATCACATGTAATTCCCATTTTAGTTTCTGAGGTTGCACACCCAGCAAGGAGAAGGGACTGAGCCCAGATGTATGAATCTAAAATCTGTTTCCTTCACCTACGTTGGTCGTCCCACAGCCCAGTAACAGCTGTAGTCCACGCACGGTGCCCCCGGTAGGTCAGTGCTTCCATGTGGCCCCAATCAGTCAAGAGTGCTCGCTGCATTCATGCTTCCCCTCTGTACACCTGTCCCTGAAGGTCACAACCCTGGGCCGTCCCAAGTGAATGAACTTCAGAGCCTCTGTGCAAGCTAGTCGTCTCACTGAAGGCCAAGGGCCCTCCACCCATGCACTCACCCTTACTAGGGGTTTAGGGTCGGGCTGGGGTTTGCACGAAGCAGAGTTATCCGTAGGGATACCCACCGTCCATTCATTCATTTCCAGTTCTTATACCCCCACTCTGTGTCCTTTTTCCTTGTAACCCCACTTTTAGCTTGGCTGTCAAGCTGTATTTTACATGTTCCTGTGCTTCGGGTCTTTTGAGTACAAGTGACAAAAACAGAACTTCTTCAAATCCAAAGGGGTATTTATTGGCTTTGGGGACTGAAAAGTCCGTGGACTAGCAGGCTTCAGGCAGAGATGGATCCAGATTCCCAGAAAACACCTCAGAAGTCGGCCCCTCTCCACCTCTTGGTTCTGCTTTCTGCCGCACTGGCCTCTCTGTCAGGAAACCTTGCTAAAGAGTGGCAGAGAAGGCCCAGCAGCTCAGGCCTCTGCGCCACCCACCAACCACAGCAAAAGTTCCCAGAGAAGCGTCTCGTTAGTAGATCTGAGTCCGTTGTTCACTCAGTCTCCATGGCCCAGGCACATGGTGCTCTGGGGCAGGGCTGGGTCATGTGCCCACCCCTGGGATCTGGGGGTGAGATCAGATAGATAGGTTCTCCTCTGTAAGATTTCTTCCAAACATTTGAACCAAGGTTTCAGTGGCCATAAAAGTTGGAAACCCCCAGCCTAAGACAACCTCAGACCCCTTCTGTCCTATATATGCTGGCATATGGAAGTCTGAAGTGACAGTCAAGAGAAGAGCATGGTCCTCGCTCCCCAGGCTGTCACTGGGGCGCAGGCCCCTGGTGTTAAGGCAGCCAGACCCTTGAGTACAGGTCAGAGGCACCTCTGTCCCTGCTTAGAGTCATGCATGGGAGAGATGGAGTCATGCCCAGCAGCCTGGCAGGATGAGGCCTTAGCCCACTGGACGAAGCCAGGACAGAGAAAACAAAACAAAAGGCTCAGAAAGCATGTTCTATCAGCAAATGAAGAAAATGCCAGAGGAAGCAGTTCCTCTCCTTCCCGAGACCGAGCTTTTGATCCCCGCCTCCCTGCCGTGCAGTCAGAAGGGGCCTTCTGTGGTGTCCGGCTCCTCGCAGTGACCAGTGAGGGGAGCTCGGTCCTCCCAACCACTGGTCCCTCTTCAGAACTCTGGTGCAAAGACATGGCGACTCCTGGAGGAGGTCAGGATGCCCAACACCCCGACAACAGGAGATGTGACTTATGCAGATGAATGTGGCTTTGGGTCATTTGCAGCAGCTGGAGCATCTGGGATGGGATTTGTGACCAGACAGTCAGATCAGATCCAAGTCACTTCCCCACAGGATAACAGTCGTTCTCATTGGTCCAGGGACAGAATGATGATGACGTTATAACAACGGCAGTCATTTGTCAGCCCTTACTGTGCTGAGAGCTTGACCTGCACCACCTCGCCTAACCCCCCAACACCCCGGGAAGTCTATTTTATCCCCATTTAACAGATAAGAAAACTAAAGCCAAGAGACGTTGAATACTACACAGCCATTGCTGTGTGACAAACAGCCCCAGACCTGCGGAATTCAGATAATAGTGGTTTATCATTTTTCATGATTCTACAGGTTGGCAGTAGTGCTTCTGCTGCTCCTGCCCGGGCCACTCGGGGTGGCCAGCTGGTCCCAGCTGGCTTTGCTCATGTAGCTGGTAGTTGGTGGTTTGGGCAGAGGCCAGCTGGGTCATTTTGAGAGCACCCCAGCCAGGCAGTCCTTTCTCCTAGATGTCCCCTCCCCAGGGCCAACAGCCATCTAAGGAGGAAGGCCAGGCTGTGCCTACAGGCCAGCAGAGGCACTGGGACTCCCAGGGCAGGGCACCCAAGAGACAGGGGCCACACTCCAGGCCCCTGGTTGGCCTCAGGGTGACATAAGCACAGTGGGCCTCTGTATGACCCCAGACAAGTCACACCTCTCTGGACCTCAGTTCCTCAGTGAAGAGGTGAGAATTTCGTCATTGTGCCTCATGGATTAGCGTGAGAATCAGCCCAGGTGATGGAGGTAATAGTTGGGGTGAAGGGAAATGGTGGGTCAGTGTGAGCTGCTCATCGTCCACATCTGTCCGCAAGGCCACCACTGAGGAGTATGGAGCCATCACCCCCCATGGTGGGAGGGGATGGAGGCACAAGTGGAAGAGCCTGACCTCTAGGGTCCGAGCTCCCAAGTCTCGATTCTGCCCAGCCCACGTTATGACTCTGAACCTAAGCAGGCTCATGACCCCACCCAGCAAGCTAAGCAGATCTAACCTCAGGAACTCAGGCCGGCACCCCAGCTTCCTCCTGGGGCTGGCAGCTCAAAGCCTCTTCTGCAAAATCAGCTGGGAGGGATGACAGCATCATTTTCCAAATAGGGAAACTGAGGCCCACCTGCTGGCAGAGGGGCCCATGCTCAGGCCTTTCAAGGCGGCTTATGCTGCTCCCAGATGCATTTCCGCTTGGCCTGGTGAGGCAGGAAGGAGCACAGTCCTGCCGCGGCTGGGGCTCTCGGAAGCACTTTGTTTATGCCTGCTTTCCAACCCCTCAGCCTGGCGGCCTCCTCGACCCAGAACCCGCCTCTCCACATCAGTTCTCCTTTCAGCTGTGAAAACAGCAGCAGCAAAGGGAGGTCTCGGGGCTGGCTCAGCCGTGGGTCAACTAGTGGCTGCACCACAGGGACCCCAGTCAGAAACTAAGGATGAGCTGGGTCCCTGCCCCAGCTCCGTCTGTGTTTCTTGGCGTCTCGGTGGACAGGCAGAGTCGGCCCTGCTCTCAGGGCAAGTGCTGGTGTCTTCAAGGACCCCAGCACAGCGGTTACTGAGGCAACTCGGGGAAGGAGCCAACACAGCAGGCCACTGTCTCCCTCTGGGGGTGGAGGCGCATCCACCTAGAGGGAAGGACGGCCGCAGTAAAGGTCATAACTGGCTCCCCCACCCTAGACCCTTGCCAGCTCTTTGACCCATGAGGCCCTGGGACCCTTCATAGGCTCAAGCAGAAAGGGGAACACAGCTCCCAGTGGCTGTATAAGGTCCCTCCCTCCCCAACAGGACCCCAAAACTGATTAGGCATGACCCCAGGGGAGGTGGGGAACTTGTCTCCTCTCTCAGTTTTGAGATAGAGCTATCAGTAGCAGAGCTATGATACTTGTGCCCTCCAGCTCCAGTCATATCAGGTCCACCCTCGGAGTAGGGGATAGGGGGTCACGTGGTGGGGCAGTTGCTTACTCCAAGATGTTGCAGCATCCTCAGCCCTGCAGTAAGCTGGAGGCTAGAATATTGCACCCAGAGCCCAGGATCCAAATTCTAGCCCTGAAGATGGATGGATGGATGGATGGATGGATGGATGGAAGGATGGAAGGGAGGAAGGGAGGGAGGAAGGAAGGAAGGACGGAAGGACGGCAGGATGGGGGGGTGGGTAGATGGATGGATGGATGGAAGGATGGAAGGGAGGAAGGGAGGGAGGAAGGAAGGAAGGACGGAAGGACGGCAGGATGGGGGGGTGGGTAGATGGATGGATGGATGGAAGGATGGAAGGGAGGAAGGGAGGGAGGAAGGAAGGAAGGACGGAAGGACGGCAGGATGGGGGGGTGGGTAGATGGATGGATGGATGGATGGATGGATGGTTTGATAGGTAGATGAATGGGTGGATGGTGGATGGGTGGATGACTACATTTGCCAGGCATTGTGCCAAGCAGTAGACAAAAGAGTGCACCTGTCAAACTAGGCTCTGTCCTCCAGGAGCTACCCATCCAACACAGGAGGTGAATGGGTAGATCAAAGACTCACAGTACCATGAGCAGACACTGCACTGCAGCGATATAAACTCATAGGAGCACAATTTGAGGGGAGGGGTAAGGAGAAGACAGTCTGGGGATGCTGGAGCGGGGAGAGGATGCTATCTGGGCATGTCATGTCCCAGGTGGGCATTTTGCATCCCAGTGGAGCCCCCAGTCTCCTCTCTGTAAACAAGGACTTGCCCTGGCCCCTAGTCACAGCTCTGATTTCTCTACAGTCAGCCTGGGTCTATACCTGCACCCCCAGACCTCTATTACCTACTTTCTTTGAGCCTTCATGGGATGCTGGCTGTCTCTGCCAGTAGCTGGGGCCAAGCTACTTCTGTCACATCCAAGCATCATTCTCCTGTCCCTGGGGCCTCTTTGTCCAAATGGGTTCACCTCCCACTCGCTTCCCCAACCCAGTATTTTCCTGGTGGAAAACAAGCTGGGCAGGGTGGCCAGGAGCTA
This sequence comes from Pteropus alecto, assembly GCF_000325575.1. Classification (NCBI taxonomy): domain Eukaryota; kingdom Metazoa; phylum Chordata; class Mammalia; order Chiroptera; family Pteropodidae; genus Pteropus; species Pteropus alecto. The sequence continues at coordinate 62,708,231 of NW_006494614.1, forward strand.
GCCTGGGGCACACGGCCAGTTTAGCTTTCTTGAGTCTGCTGATTCTCTCATCTGACCCATCCTCAGGGAACAGAAAGACCCCATAAAAAGGCCAGCTCTCCCTAGGGAGATAAAACCATAAATGCAACACCCAGTCGCACATACCAGAGTTCAAATATGTGGGAAATACTTATAGATAGGATGCTTTCAACTTTTACAAGGTCCAGACCTTTAGGAGTGGGGGATGGGGAGCTGGATGGAATGAGGAGCCTGTGAACTGTCATCTCAAGCAAGTCCTAGGGATGGTGGGGTGGGGTCATGTGTGGGTGGTGGTGCAGCCTCCTACCCCACCCCAGAGCAAGGGGCAAGCCTCTGCGATTCCTCCCCATTTTCTTATAGCGTGAATCTCTACCTGCCGATTTTATCTCCTCGGTCAGTGTCTCTTTCCATTTTACAATTTTATAAATTTATAATGAATTATTTTACTCCCAGAAGTGTCCAGTTTGGACAATACATTCTGTGATCTGCCTAGAGGCCAAGAAGGAGCCCCCCACTGCCCACACCTCTTGGGGCCACGCTGAGAGACCCCCTCTCTAGAAATCTTTCCTTCCAGAACTGACAGTGCATTTGGAGTCTGTATGCCATCCAGTAGCCCAAAATGCCCTTGCAATTCTGGAATCCTTAAAAAAGCAGTTTGAATTTTTGTGGCGGTAGTTGTATTATAGAATAACTGTTCTTACATTTTTATAGTGAACTTTTTAAAACATACATAAAAGTAGCAATAAAGGCATCGAAACTCATGCCCCATCACCTACCTGCAAGGGATACTAACACCTGGTGATCTGCCTCCATCTGTCCCCATCCCCACACTCACTTTTGCTGCATTTTTTAAAGCAAATCCCAGATGCCACATCATTTTACCTATCAAGACTTCAAGAAAAGCAGTGGGCCCTTCAGAGGCATGACAAACTGGCGATCAGCAGTGTGGGGTGTTTCGAGTAGGGTATTAATGAGTTACCAGTGTGAATGAGTTGTTTCCCTCTTTTTTAGAAACTAGAATGAATATGAGGTTGTTCTGCTGCCATATTCCTTTGCAGTCACATTCCCCTGGGCCCTCTTGGTAGGGCAAGGGAGGGACAGGCCCCAGCAAGTTGTGGGTCTCCAAGAATGTGGACATCTGTGCAGGTTCTCATGGAGAGACCAGGAGGCCTTAGAGAAATTTGGAAGTCTCTTGTGCAGGATTGTTTCTTTGAGGCTTAAGACAGGCATGCAACATACACTAGTTCACGAACGAATGCACTGTCTGGAGGCTCATCCCATTTGAGCTGTCAGGGTAGGGAGAGCGGAGATGCAGGAAGGATGCACAGACCACTGGGAGAGGCAAGTTCCAGTGGCTATGTGAGTAGAAAAATAACGAGCAGGTCACAGGGTATGTCCAGTCCCTCGGGATGGCCAGAGACCAACCCAGGATGAAGCCAATGTCCAGAGGGGTCACCTGTGTGCCCCATGTGAGGATGTGTTTGGTCAGGACAGTTTTAAATCACAGGGGAACGGAACTCAACTCAAAATAGAGTAAGCAAAAATGAGACTATTGGCTCCCATAACTGGGCTATGTAGCACATGCTTCAGGCATAGCTGGATCCAGGTATTCAAATAGCGGCATCAGAATCTAGTCTAATAGAACAGGGCAGAGTCGGCCTTGCCAGAACCACATGGACAGAGGGGAGGGGAGCGTGGTTCCCCAGAAGAAACTCGAGGTGCTATTGCCAGGAACAAGAGGATGGGTGCTGGGCAGGCAAGAAACAGATTTTCACTCAAAGGAAACAGTTGCATCTGCAAGGATGTTCCACGGGTAAAATTGAGGCAGAGCAAGGAGATTCGAATCCTGAACCCTGGGTGCAGCCACATGCAGGATAGGATTGCAAACTGGCAGCCCCTGGATCAGATCTACCCAGAGCTGTGGTTGGCCCCGGCTGTTTTAAAATTGTACAAGTTCACAAGAATATCCAAGCTTCTCCTGGCAACCCAAGAGAAGCATTCACGCTGGGCCATGACACCACCAGGAAACAGCTGGGTGGGGCTGAGTAGCTGCCGCCCCCTTGAATATAGCATGAATCTCCCGCTGGGCTCAGTCCCCAGCACTCCTTATTGCCCACCCCCAGCTCCTCTGCATCAGTGTGTTCTCACCCAGCCCTTTGGGCATTTGTATCTGCACCTTAGAGCCTGGAGGGGACTGTGGTTGAGAGAAGCTGAGAGAAGGTAGGCACTGGTCCCCATCGAGGTAGCATGAATAAGGCTTTGCTAAACATAGTTGGAGCAGAGCAGAGGGTACGATGGGTCCTGCAGGCCCCATGGTCGCTCAGAGGCCCCCCAAAAATGCAAACAAGGTTTGGAGTCAAGGCCAGACCCTCCCAGCCACCCCGGTGAGGACACAATGTCCCTCCTGGTTATCACCGACCCATCGAAGCCCTGCCGTGCCCACCCTGCAGCCCAGGCCAGTAATACTCTCTAGCCCTGCAGCTCTTGGCCCCAGAAGCAGAAAAGCCCCTACAGTTTAGCAATTCAAGATGGTTTCTGCATTCTCCTCCTGCCCACCCCCCAAAACACACACATTGGAGTGTCTGGCAGTAGGCAAGCACTAATGTGGCTGAACTGCTTTGGGGGGACTTTGAAGGAAATTAATTACGACCAGCTGAGATGTGAAAAAGCTGAAAGGTGGCAGAAGCCAGGGACAACTTTACTTGGGAGCAACTGGAGCCCAGGAGGTGGGACGGCCAGGGAACTGCCCCTCCGTGGGGCCCAGAGCTGAGTCCAGGAATAGGGCAAGAGGTCAGAAGTGTAGGTGTGATGTGGGAGCAGTTGGGTGAGGGCCTCTCACCTGGGGGCCTGGCAAGTCCGTGGCTCGGGCTCCAGAGCGGTCCTTTCTCTCCCTGACCTCAGTTTACCCACCTATTAGAGGGTGCCCTGCAGAGCCCCCCAGTGTGCCTTCCCTGCCCACCCTCCCCCAGAGGGAGCTCCTTGCAGGCCAGGGTACCAACATCTGGGTGCTGCAGGGGAGAGAGAAGTTCTGCAGAAGATCTCATTCTTGGACTCTTCATTATAAAAGCAATTCCTGCCTCATGTCAGAAACTCAGACTGGGATGTTTAAAAAGTGAGAAGGCCAGGCCCTGCCCCTCCAGTCCCCGTCCAAAAACCTGCAAGGTCCTCTCCACGTGCTCATAGATGGCTCTGTTTGCTTTTTGTGGAGCTGTCCCACCTCCAGTGCTGTGGGCATCTCAGCTGCTATGCTCATAGATGGCTCTGTTTGCTTTTTGCGGAGCCGTCCCACCTCCAGTGCTGTGGGCATCTCAGCTGCTCTGTTAGCATAATAAAGGATGTCCCACCTCCAGTGCTGTGGGCATCTCAGCTGCTCTGTTAGCATAATAAAGGATGTCCCACCTCCAGTGCTGTGGGCATCTCAGCTGCTCTGTTAGCATAATAAAGGATGGGCCCCCACTTACTCTCCGTGACAGTTCCACTGTGGCCTGGGGACTGTCCCATAGTTACCGAACTATTCCTATTGATGGTATTTCAGGTTGCCAAGTTGCTTTTATTTCCCACAATCGTTTTCTTAAAAATTAGCATAAGTATGTTATTTTAGAAAAAACAAAAAGACAAACAGGACGTGTCTGCAGTGTTGAAGAGTGGCATCTGTTAGCCAGCCCCTCCCCGGTGCCCGAGGCTAACCCATTGGAGCAGCTCTGCACATTTGCTCTCCAGCCTCTGCGACTCCAGTGGGAGCCCGGCTGAGCCAGGGAGCCCGAACGCAGGTGGCTTTCACTGAGCAGGTGGAGCAGCTTGGAGCTCGAAGGGACTTGGGTGGGCCGGGTCACCCAAGGCAGAAGCAGCTGGGCCTTACTTTGGGTCTTGTCCTAGCTCTGTCTCGACTCACACCTGATCCATGCAGTAGCCACGTCTTGAGGAGGTGCAGGCCGTGGCTTCCTGTAGACTTGGCTCTGGAGTAGGGTCACCCCCAGGTCATGGTCCCCCAGGTCAGGATCACTCCCAGGTCAGCATTACTCTCAGATGATAGTCACCCCTAGGTCAAAGTTAATCCTAGGTCTGGATTACCAGAGGTCAGGATCACCCCTCATGTCAAGGTCACACAGGTCATAGTCACCCCCAAATTACGGTCACCTCAGGTCAGAGTCACCTCCAAATAAGGATCACCCCCCCAGGGTTGCTCACCTGTCTGCAGAAGAGTATGCACCACCCTGTTCTTCCCTACCTGGCACTCCTCCCATTCAAGGGCCTCCAACAATCTGGGTCTCTAGTGGTCCATCCTAGCAGGATGAGAAGCCACCAGTGGTTTGGGATGGCCGGACCACAGATATGAAAGGTCCCCACGACCATAGCCCCCAGGGCCGCCACACTTTGGGAAAGAGCCTGGGCTAAGTGAGTAGGGGATGCATCGCCATCCTCCCCACTTCCAGGCTCCTGGCAGCTCGCAGACCTCAGCTGGGCAGCACCTTGGGCTGGGCCCCCTCCCTAAGGTGGGGAAAATGGAGGATGAGCCACGGCCGCCCCTCAGCGCCCAGCCTCCTGCACGCACTCACTGTGGGATGACCCCACAAGCCATGTATCTTTCTGAGCCTCTACGTCCTCACATATTAAGACCAGGGGAGGAATTCACAGCCATTGAGCGTTTACTGTGCACCAGGAGCACAGCACCTCTTTTAAACTCACTGCAATGCTATGAGGTAGGGATTAGTTAGAAGTTCCAAAAAAACTGTCTGACCCACATGTGCTCCACTTTGGTCAGATAATGGGAGAGACAAGTCCACTGTTCATTGTTCTCTTTTTGCCTTGATGTCCAGGAAGCTCAGAGCTCAATTTAGAGCTCACTTTGTGGGATAGGCATCATTTTCCCTAAGTCACGTTTAGTGCTTTTTTGGAGCAGAAGTACACATTTCAAAGAAACAAAGCTGGGAGGAGGGGAATAAAAGCTTGAGAAATGAGAGCGAGGGAAGGGCTGTCGCCATAGGGCCAGTGTGAGGGGATGGCCCTCATGAGAAGTCAGGGTCAGCACACTCCACAGGGCTCCGAATGGCTTTGCCAGCCACCCATAAATCCATTCGGCAAACACTATTGAGCACCGACCGTATGCACAGCACCGAATGGTTGTCTGTTAGTTCGCCCTTCAGGAATCCTCTCTCTCCTCTGTCTCTCACTTTCAAGCCCAGTGGTCGGCTCACATGGGTTTCGCACCCTCACCCCCACCATCATCCCCAAAGACCCTCACTGGCTCAAGGCTGGCCCCTCTCTTCATTTCCACCTCAAACGCCAGAGGAAGAGGACTCCCTGTGCCTGGCACCCCACATGCCATCAAAGATAAATATGGTCACAGTGCCTTTTTCAATCCCTGGCAAAATATCCTACTTTCTTTCTTTCTTCTTACTTTTTCTGCAGCTGATGAAAGAAAAACACCCAGAGGGCCAAGAGAAGGAGGGGCTTTTTGCGGGGTCTCAGCCAGCGCCACCCTCTGAAGCCAGCAGAGCCAGGGCTTGTCTGGGATGAATATTGGCCTTATTCAGGCTGCCCAGGTGGCCCCTGCTCCCAGCCAGCCCCTCTGCACAGAGACAAGGGACTGAACTGGGCCTTCGAGGACTGTGGCATGGGTCATGCAGCCAGAGACCCCCAGAGTGTGGCAGGAGTTGGGGGCTCCTGCCCATGGAGGTTCCCACAGGGTACTCTGAACTCAGGTCATCATACTGGGAAAGGAAATCCCTGACCTCACTGTGACTCAGTTTTCTCACCTGCAAAGTGGGGACAGTGTCAGGGCCTCAGGGGACACCATGGAGCCAGCCGTGAAATGGCAAGACACAGCTCCGTGCTTCCCTCCGAGACACTGGCAAACAGAGTAGTGACAGGAGCACAGGGAGGACGTGACCACAGTGGACCAGAGGGTGCAGGTGTTGGAGGAAGTCAGAGTCTGGATTCTGTCGAAGGCAGAGCCAGCGGGAGTGCTGATGGATTAGATTAGCTGTGGGGGCAGAGAGGAGAGGGGCAGGAGAGACTACGAGCATTTTAAACAGGGCGAGTTGGAGAAGAGTGGACCATTCACGGAGAAGTGGACAGTTGGTCAAGGCCACGTTTGCCCCGTAGGCCCTAGGGGAGGAGCCTTCCCACCTCTTCTGGCTCATGGCGGCTCTAGGCATCCCTGGGCTTGTGGCCATATCACTTCAGTCTCTGCCTCTGTTGTCACATGGCCTCTCCCTGTGTCTGTGTCTTACAAGGCCACTCTAACCTAGAAGGACCTCATCTTGACTTGATTACATCTGCAAAGACCCTGTTTCCAGACAAAGTCACGTCCACAGGTTCTAGGGGTTAGGACTTGGACATAGCTTTTGGGGGACACAGTTCAACCCACAACACTCCCTCTCTCCTGTCCTGTACACTGCCTCAGCAAAGACGGATTCGGAGGGAGGAGGAGCTACAAAATATAAGACAGACTTGAAGGCGAATCACTCCCATTGAGACTCTCCAAGGAGACGACATTTAATCTGAGGCATCCAGACCAGAGGCAGGCAAACGTAGGGAGGTCTAGGAGGAACGTTCCAGGCAGAGGGAATAGCAAGGGCAAAGCCCCTGAGGCATGTGTGAGCGTGGTGCTTTCTAGAAGGCCCGGGAGGCAGGGCCCCAGTGGTGCAGGGACTTGTAGGCCAGGGTGGGACTTAATTCTAATACCTCAAAGGCCTTTACACGGGAGATTCAGCCTCATTTGTGTCTGGAAAGATCCATCTGCTGCTGCGGGGAAAACAAGGTGCTGGGAGCCACCAGGGAAGCTGAGACGGAACAGCACAATCATCTGGGCAGGAGATGTTGGAGGCCTGGGCCGCAGAGAGTGGGGCACCAAAGGTGCAGCAGGACAGAGGCCAACCCAGGTCTTCCAGGGCCTGTGGCCTATTGGCTGCGTGCTGACGAGCGAGTGTCTCAACTTCTTAGAGTTCAGTTTCCTTATCTGAGGAGTGTGGATGAGTACCCCCGCCCCGAAGGTCCCCTTTTCATCACAAAGCTGTATGGGGCCTTAGTTTCATCCAGGGTCTTGGATCTTCTCTGCCTTCCAGTGTCCTGGAGACTTACCAAGACCTCGCTAGCAGCCAACCCTCCAGAGGAGGGACTCAGCTCTTAGCAGGCAGGGTACCTGGCAGTGAGTCAGGAAAGGGGCAAGGTTGTTGTGGGCAGTTGGGGTAACGGGGCAGCTACCAGCCTCGGCCACCCTGGAGGAGAGCCCAAATACTTTGGGAAGGCAAGGGGAGGCACCACCCCCATGCCAGGCACACCTTGGGCCTCCTACCTCCCTTACAGCCTTGCTCCTGTCTCCTGCTGGAACCCAGTTCAGCCTCAGGCCAGGGAGGTGCCCGGGTGGGGGACTCAGCTCACTCTACCCTCCACAGAGCTGGCAAGGCTTCCTGCATCAGATGCACACCACTTGGGTGGGGGACTCAGCTCACTCTACCCTCCTTGCCAGGAAGCTGGCAAGGCTTCCTGCATCAGATGCACACCACTCAGCTTGCCCTCCTGTCTGCACAGCCCCCCACAAGGCCCCAACCTTGGACATGGCCTACCCCGAGCTTGCCCTCTCAGCATCCCCTCTGAAGCCCACTGTGTGACCTGAAATACATGACCTAACCTCTCTGAGCCTTGCTGCATAGGGAGTCCACAAGGTTCTTTGCCAGTGAGGGATTTTCCCACTCCAGCAGGGGTTCTGGAAATCCTGAGACTTTTCCAGGGCACAGGAGACCCATGTTTACATCCTGATTGCCCTAAACTGCGCCCACTGGGATGTCAGCCCCCTAAGGTGGGGTCTGCGTCTATCCCATCTACAGCCATGTCCCAGCACCTGGCAGAGAGCCTGGCACACCAGAGGTACTTCGATGAATGAATGAATGAATGATCAGAGGACCTCAGTGGGTGGGACACCTGGAATGTGTACCGCCCACAGGAAGGTCACACAAGACCAACCACAGGCTCAATCTGGCTCTGACGGCTTCAGCCCACACAGTAGTTATTTTGTTTTATGTGAATTTGTTGCCAAATTTTAAAATGGAGAGATTTCACTTTAAAACCTGGATTTCTGGCTTTTCCTGAAAAATCAGAGATCCTGCCGCTGTGCTATATATCCTGGCAGCAACAGTTGGCGGGGCTCAGAGCAGCTGCCCATCAAGCCTTCAGGCATGGGCCACGGTGCCACTCATGCAACCATGAGCCAGCATCAGAGGCCAGCAGTGTGAACTCTCACCTCCCCGCTCCTTGAAGAAACACATGCCGATCCCACCTCTGTCCAGCCTTGGTCCCTGGCACTGGGGACAAGGAGCCACATACAACTAATCAGAAGCTCGGTCCAGGGAAAAATAGTCAAATGTGGAGTGTCTAAGAGAGTGGGACCCAGGGGCTGAATCCAGCACGAAGAGGAATAGGGTGCAGGAGGCCTAGAAAGACAGGCGACAGGTGACATTAATGAAGACAGAAGAGGGTGAGGCAGGAGACAGGGCTCTGTCACTGAGCAGCACAGACTCACCCTGTCCTTCCCCTGAACCTCTTCCTTCCCTTCCCCCACCCCCACCCCGAAAAACCATCTGTGGCTTTGGCAATGGAGCCCTCTCCCCAGAGAAGGCCAGCGGGAGGACAGTTTCTCACATGTGGCACCAGGCAGCAGGCGGAGCTGAATGAGTAAATAGCCGGTAAATTGAAGACCCAGACAGGGTGGCTTTCAGGAAAGGCTGTCACTGGCTGTGAATCCTGGCGGCCCTTTTGTTTTTTAGCACCGCGTGTTTGCTGCCTTTTTGTGAAAGAGAGTGCACAGGTAGGGTGGGGCCCCCTGCTCCACCCTGGAAGAAGAGGCACCTGTCGATGACTGTCCTGTCTGCCTGAGGCCCCACTCCACGACACACTGGCTGTGTGTGTGTCCGCCCTACCAGACCTCAGTTTCCCCTTCTGCACAGAGCTGGTGGGTACTGTGGAGGGGACTTGAGGAAGGAGGCTCACTGCCCAGGCCAGGAGGCCAGGGCGAGGAGGGTGTCCTGCAGAAGTAGGGACAACTTTATGCAGGCGTGAGCTCGGTACTGGGCTGCCTCTGGCTGTGTGGCCTTGGTCTCGGTGTTCCCATCTGTAAACGAAGTGACAGTGGCTTGGCGTTGGTGAAACCCCCCTACAGTCTATGGGTGGAGGTGTCCTAGGACCCCCTCAGTGTCAGGGATGCGGGCTCCTTGAGGGATGGGCAGAGCTACAGGCTCCTCAGGCTGACAGTTTGTCACACCCCACCACCACTCCTTGGGGCCTGGATCCTGTGAATCCTAGATCCTGGAAGAGGAACAGGTCTCATCCCCAGGGCCAGAAACCCCTGCCTGTGTCCAGACTGCCCCACCAGCCTCCTCCCCCCAGCCCACAGGGCCTCTCAAGTTGAATGCCCTCACAGCTCCCACTACTCAACTGGGAGTGTGCCTCCACACAGGAGCACCTACTGTGTGTGCATCAAGAACTCGGGATGAACGTGAGCAAAGGTGGACACGGCCTGGACCAGCTGACAGCCTGGCAGGAGACAGCACGCATTTTCTTCACGCAGAAAAGCCAAGGAGACATGGGGCCTTTAGAGCCCAGACTGGAAAGCTGACAGCTTGTGGGGAAAAGGCGGCAGCAGGGCAAAGGCCCATGTCGGGTAGGAACTGAATGCCTTCGAGGACCGGGAATAGGGCCCAAGTGACGGAACCGGGCCCGAGTGATGGACCAGGGCCCAAGTGAGGCTGCAGGGAGAAGGTAGTAGGCCCGCAGTGTCTGGGGGCTAGGCCCCAGGGCCAGCCACTTCTGCCCTCCCTGCTATAGCCGCCTGCCCTCAGACAAACCGGGGGATGTCCTGTGGGAGGGCAGCCTCACAGCCAGGTTGCTGCAGCCAGAAGTCCACCTACCCGCCACCCACTCAGTCCTCCTGAGCCGGGTTACCTGCCCATAGGAAACGGTGCCCCCCTGGAGTGCTTCTCAGAGGCGATCAATCAGCTGGATTCAGCAGGCCCATGGAGAGCGTGGCCAGGCCCTCGGATCCCAGCTGCCCAGAGGCTGGCCTAAGTCGCAAGGCAAGAGGACAGCAGGGCCAGCTGGCCTAGCACCCTGCGCAGCCTCACGCAGTAAACACTATGGACAGGTGGCCGCCCTGAGCTGCTGGTGAGGAGGTTCCTGTCCTGGGTGCTGCTTCCGGCTGTGTGGCCTTGGAAGGGTCACTTCCCCTCTCAGAACCTCAGTTTCTCATTTGAGCGATGGAGAGAACAAGAGAGCCACCTCATGGACCCAAGAGGATTAATGAGGCAAGTGAGCACCCAGGACATCTTCAGCCCTCAGGACCGGAGCTCAGAGAGGAGCAGGGCCACTCACTCCCACCTGCAGAGCAAGGCCTCTGTCAAGGCCCACCCACTGCCAGGAGCCCTCACCCCTCCTCAAACCTCAGCAAGGCCCCAGCCCCAGCCCCAGCCAGGAGGAGAGCAGGGAAGTGACAATTACTGAGTGTCTGCTGCCTCCCAGAACCCTCAGGTTTTCTCAGGCAACCCCACATTTTCTCAGGTACTCCCGACATTCCCAGGTGTCCTCACCGGGACATGTGCGGCAGGGGGAAGGGCTGTACCTATTTTACAGCTGAGCACACCGAGGCGAAGTCTCCTGTCCTGGGAACCACACATCGACCCTCCAGCTCTCCAGGGGGCTGCTGCCATGGAGGGTTTCCCACGCAGGGCTATGGTAGGGAGCCCTGGGAGCCCTACCATATGGTAGGGCCAGAGCAGGGCCCAACACAGGACCCTCCTGCGTGGGGATTCCAACCACTCAGGCTCCCTCTGCGGGACACAGACTCAAGATTGTCCCAGGGGATGCCCGAGAGGCAACAGGAGAGCGGCCAGAGCTCGGTGCGAGTCCCAGCCCCCCCAGGAGCCGAGTGACCTTGAACTGGTCCCCTATACTCGGAGCCTCAGTTTCCTCATCTGTATACTAGGACTGAGTGCTTATTTCCCATGAGTGTGGCTCCTGAGCCCAGCGTGCAACAGGTGTGTCACTGGGCTATTTCCTGGGAGCGCCTGGTGTGGCACATAGGTAGTCGGCACTCAGTAAGTGCCCATTTCCTCCCCCCAGCTAGCTATCTCTTGTAGGCCCCTCATTCAGTGGTTCATTCCCCCCAGTCGTCAGAACCCTGAGTTGAGGACCCCTCCCCAACCCAGCTGCCTGCTAGCCAGCATGATACTAATCCTCTCATCCTTAGAAAGTGAAAATATAATCACTTTTAATTGAAAAAGGAGGCTGATAGGATTCCAAACCTGATGGGAGAATAATTAACGCAGCCACTGGCCTCTGAGGCAGCTCATTAATCTTGTCACTCAGGAGACAGCTCATTAAACCCCGCCATCCCGCCGAGCACCAGAAGGAGGCCTCAAGTGACCTCCACTCAGGTCTCTATTTCTCACGCAGAGGACTTGAATTGGGGTGAGATGGGCTTGGTTTCCAAAAGCCAGAGTAGGCAGCCTCCTTCTCCGGAACTCTCAGGCACACAGAGTGAGTCCCGCAGCTACCGCCTAATGCATCTACTGCCCACGGCCTCAGCTTCCCTCAGCTTCTATAAAATGGGTCTTATGCTGCCTCCTACCCCCAGGATGGCTGGAAAGTAAGAAGACCGGCCTAAGGCAACTTATCCTAAGTCCTGGAGTAGTCAGAACCACACCTGGCCCAGCCACTTGGCCCCGGGGAGGCCGACAGAGCATGTAGGGAGGCCCCACACATCCCAGGGTCCCCCAGCCCCTCTCTGCAGTCTCCCCGCTTCTCCCTCCCCTCACCTGGATCCAACCTCTGTACAGACTAGTGTTTCTCACTCGTCATACATTGGTGTCATGGGTTGGCCGGGTGACAATGTGCAGGATTCCCAAGACAGGCTCTGGACCCCAGCTCAGGATTTTGGACCCGGAGGGTCTGAGTGGGCTCCAGACTCTGCCTCCAGGTGCTGATGCATGGTCTGGAGACCATTCACTCACCTGAGGGTAGTGGGAACAAGGGGGCCACTGAAGGAGCCACTTCAGAGGGGGCCCCTGCGATCATAACAAAGCACTTGGGACTTCATGACGAATGGTTAAAGTAATGGAAAATAACTGATTTTTTTATAATGAGCCATCGAATGTTGATAGGTTGTTTAGGGGAAGGAATGGTGACAATCTTTCCCACAAAATCAGAATCACATGAAGCCTTGAACATTCTTCACCCTCCAGGGGTTTTCCCAGTGTGACCTAGAGCCAGGAGTGAGCAGGCTCTGCTGAGGCTGGGGATACTCGGCTTCCTGCCCCCTTCCTGGGGCCCTCAGGGTTGGGGTGAGAGGTTCGTTACAGAAGACAGAGTCAAAGCAAGATGGACCATCTGCTCTGGGCAGAGCCCAAGGCAGTCTCAAGTCTGCAGCCATGCTAGGGGCAGGGTCCATCCTGGGGCCTGAGGGCTCCAGGCCAAGACAAGCCGACCCCGCTCTCCTGCTTTCTCCTCTTGTTCCCTCTGAGCCTCTTTCTCTCACCCACTATGTCCTTCTTGGTGACAAGGATGGGGACTTATCCAGCTGGCAGCTCCCAAGCCAGAGCAGGCCTGGGATGTTGTCAGTCCTTCTCCAGGATTGCTACTCAGCATCCAGAGTGGTTCACTCCTCTGGGAGACCACCCAGCCCTCCAGCTGCTGCTAGAGGCTGCTTCAAGCATCCCTGGGGTGCTGCCCTTGCCAGGAACTCAGAGCCCAGGGTACCAAAAGCCCAGGCTGGCTTTCAGGCAAGCCAGCACCCTCTCTGAGCCTCCCTTCCCCGTCCGTGAAGTGAGCATGCTAAACTAGATGCCCCCAGAGATCCCTGATCTAGAATTCCAAGACAGAGCTTCTCAAGGAGGCCAATCTGAAGAAAATCCCCCGCCCGCTTTAGTTTTCAAAGTAGGTTCCGTGGAGCCCCAGAGTTCTGCTGCGGAGAACACCGCTGTGTGTCCCAGCACTCCCTGCTGCCCTCCACGTCCTGACCAACCCGCCCTGGACAACCAGCACTTGCTCATTAACCCCTGGCTTGCTTGGGAGCTTCCTGGGGCCACTGAGTCCCAATAGGATCCCTACACACCAGACCCTTGCAGGAAGGCCCCAAAGGGTCCCATGTCCCTCTCAGCAAGGATGGACTCTCCAAGGAATAGATCAGGGGCAGCCACAGTGCGCTAGGCTGAGTTTGGCCCAGTGTGGACACTGAGGGTGTGAGATGTATTCCAAAAACACTGTCAGCCTTGCCATTAGACGTTTCTGAACTCAGGTGTAATGGAAGAGAAATGGAAAGGCTTAGGGGCTGCCTTCAAACCCCCATGCCTACCACCCCCAGGCAGCCCCTTCGGCCTACTGGCTCCTATACATGAAGCCTTGAGTGGGTTTCATTTAGAAATGAGGTTCAGAGGCAGAGTGTACAGTCCCTCCACAGCCTTGGTGAGGGTGTATGCATGTGAGCATGTGTACACGTGTGTGTATGCTATGAGTGTGTGTGCACGTGTGTATGCTGAGAGGGGGATTTGGTCCCTGCCCTGCACACTGCCCAAGCTGGCCTTTCAGACCTGGAGTTCCGGATCCGAGGAGATAGCCCCCCCAGGATCCTCAGGAATGACAGCTCCAGGCAGCCTCCCTCCATGAAGTCTGGGCCCCAGGTTCCCCGATATGTGTCTCATCCTGTTCTGCAATGTTGTGTGGAGTTGGACGGAGGCACTACCACCTCACTGATGGCCACGCTGAGGACTGCAGAGCTTTCCTGAGGCACCGAGGGAGGTTAGCAGCAGAGCCAGGCAGCTCCGGACTCCTTCCAGCCTGTGCTGGACCCTGGGCAGGACAGTGGGGCCTGAGCCAGAGTGGCCCAGGAGGTTCCGTGGTGGGGAGGGGAGGGGACAGAGTACAGCAATAAGTCGGTGGCAACAGTGCATGGACAGGACATTCCAGGAGAGACTGACAAATAGGTTTTGGAGGGGCAGAGTGACCTTGGGCAGTGTCTCTGCTAGCTGCATGGTCAGGGGGAGTTTCCTGGAGGAGGCGGCATTGGCACTAGGCCAGGGCAGGCGGGAGAGGAGGCACACCCTAGGAAGAGGACAGCAGTGCAGGGGCCTGAGGCAGGAACGTGCCTGGCATGCAGCAACACGAAGGGTGACAGAGCGGGCGTAGGTGCCTGGGAGGGTGCTGGGAGGGAGGGCAGAGGGTAGTAGGGCAGAGGATCCAGGCAGCACAGCATGTAGACCTCTCTGGCGTGTGGGCATCTGGACCAGGAACTTGGGGCTGAAGGCGCAGGGTTCCCTGCAGCCCCCCCGAATGGCACTGAGGGCTCTTGCCGGCATCTTCGGCATCCTGACTTCACACAGGACTCCACACTTCTCTTTCTTTCAAGTCTCTGATCTCACTGCTTGGCCTTTCCCCGTTCAGCCTGTGTGGGACAGTATGGTCATTCCAGTCTTACAGGTGAGGGCACCGAGGACCCTTAAAGAGCCAGGTCCCTCCCACCCGTACAGCTGATGTCCAGTGTTCCAGAGAGTGCCAGTTGGTGCCGGCATCAGATAAGGCCCCTGGCAGAGCCGGTGACCAAGCTGGGAATCCTGCCTTTCATTTCTGGCAGCCCTCCTGATGCTGGTGCTCAGCCGGGCCAGCAAGCTCATTCCAGATCCACACAGGCCACCAAGATGCACCAGACGAGGCTGACGTCCAGGAGCTGAGGCTCAGGGAGGGGCTTCTCAGCATAGCTGGACATGGGCGGCTAGCTCCCATCTCTTCCTGCATTCACCCAGCCCCCAAACCTTTCTGCACAGCCCCTCCCCCCCCACACCCCCACCCAGCACTATCCTGTAAAACAGCAGTCAGACCCTGCCAGGCCTTGCTTGAAGTTCCAGGGCTCCCACCTCACTCAGAATAAGGTTCCGCTCGGCACTCGTGTCCAGAATGAAGGCGTGTGGTGTCCCAGGGAAGTTGCAGAGCTCATTCTAGGAGGAGCTCAGACAGGGCAAGGGCTGGTCCTCAGGCACTGATGGAGGCACCAGCCACCTCTAGAGAGTTGATGATACATAAAGTCTTGGAAGTGAAGAGCTACCGTCAGCAACATTGTCACACACCCCCGAATATTGGTCTTTGAGGGAAAAAAGGACAGAAGAGAGTGGCCAGTGCCACACCAGCCCTTGGTGGGTTTGGCGGGCACCGGGCCCTGTCTTGAAGCACGCTCCTGCCCTCCCCAGTGCCTCCTTGTCATTTTGGAAGACATCATTTTCTCCCCACGTGCTCCTCTTATCTCCCTCCTGTTAAAGGATCTCAAATATGCACCCGATAAAGTGGGACAAACACCCGCTTCCCAGCCCCTTCCAATGCCAGCCTCCACTTTCTCCAAAGTAATTAAGATAAATGCAGCTGATAATTTGTGCTGTATTCTTAAACGTACCCTCGGGCCATATCTCAGATATAATTTTACCTGCAGAGGTTTATCTGCGCACTTGAGTAACAGATAGTTTTTAAGCAAAGCGGCAGCGTTTGAAGGAAAAGGAAGGGGAGATATTTGTGAAATAAATGTCAGAATGAACCACGCCACAGCCCCTTAGAGCAAGAACAGCTAACTGGGAACCCTGGGCGCCGTTCCGGGCCACTCCACTCTGCTTGGGACTTGGGGCATGTCTGGCTGCCCAGCCAGCCAGGAAAGGGGCTGGGATGGGTGGGGGACACCAAGAGAGTGGCACCTGCTGGGCAAGGGCATCGTCACAGGGTGATGAGCGTGGCTGTGTCCTTCACACTTCCGCTAGCCATGCTCATCTCAGATGACCTGGAAACCGGCCCCTGCCCAGGAGGGCCGGCAGGAAGGGCACCTGGGTTTATCCGCCACGCCCACTAGGAGTGGACCAGTGGTTGGAGGGACCAGGCCAAGCCTCAGGCTAGGTGTGGTGCAGGCTCAGGGAGGCTGGGTGACCAGGACAGTGCCCAGGGAGATAGCTTAGGTGGCTCGTGAGGGTAGGGGCCCGGAAGCAAAGCAGGGATCAACAATCGCAGAGGCCAGGCTGGACTCAGGCAGGGCAGGGGCCTCCCAGAGGCCCAGGAGAGCGACTTGGTGGTGGTGGCAGGGTCTACCGGCTATTGGCCCTTGGACTGCTCTGAGCTTCAGTTTCCCATACGGTACCCAGGTTGGGCTGGGATTCTGCTGCCCTTTCCAGCTGGTTCTTGCCTCTTGTCTGGTGCCTTGGATGGGGAGCAGGGCTCAGGCGTTGTTTGTGGACGTGTGCCCACGCATGTCCACAGCGTCCCTGACCCTCTGTGGCCTCCCGTTACCTGCCGATAAAACCCATTCCCCTTGCCAGCCCCACGTGCTCTCACCCTGGCTTCCCAGGCAAGAGTCTCCACCCCAACTCATGCTTGAGAGCCTCTTACCAAGGCCCCGCCATGCATGGCTGAGTGATCAGTGATAACTACTGGGTGAAGCACTGCCTCGTGAATAAATACCTCTCAGGTTGACTCAAGCATCACAGAGGGCTTCTCAAAAGATGCAGACTGGTCCAGAGGAGCGTGGAAGAGCAGTGACCACATTCAGAACAAACATCTGTTAAGGGCTTACTATAGCTGGTCTGCACGAATGATTTAGGTGTGTTGTCCCCTTTAATCTTCCTTGACAACCCTTTGAGGTCAAGACTTTGATCATCCCTATTTTACTGGAGAGGAAACTGCTCTGCGAGACTCAGGCTGGCTCCAGTCCCGCAGCTGGGAAGTGCTAGAGCCAAGATTCAAGCCCAGGCCAAGATAACCTACTGCATGGTCTCCCTGGAAGTGGGTAGAAATCAAGAAGACGGGAAAGAAGGGAGGAGGTGTCCTAGGCAGAGGGAACTCAG
>NW_006494614.1:62725180-62754022 GCF_000325575.1 Pteropus alecto
GCCGCCTGGGGCCCGCTGGAGGTGGAGATGAAGGGAGGAGGGAGCCCAGCTCTAGGATAGGAGGCCACGGCCGAAACGGGGCAGGTTAAAAGGATAAGTGAGGGAAGAGGATCGGGAGCAGAGGCGGACACTGCGCAAGGGGCAGGGGGACTGGTGGCAGCACAGAGAGGGCAGGGGTCCAGGCCTGTGGCAGAACCACCCTCACCAGGAGCTGCCGCCCACACCCAGGGCCGGAGCCAACCAGCACGACTGTAGTCTCGAGTTACCTGGAGCACGGGGGCCAGGCTTGTTAAGAGAGGGGCCAGGTAATGTTTCTGAGGGAAAGGAGATTCCTGCCCTCCTGGGGTTCCCTGGGGCAGCCCCGGATCTGAAGGATTGGATCTCCCCACTTCAAAGGGGCCCCAAGCTGCTGAAACCTACACCGATGCACACCAGGGGGCTTTGCCAAGTGTCTGGGCTGGGGCGGGAACCCGAGACCCAGGGCACACGCTGCCCCAAGCCTGCCCCATGATCTGAGCGCGGAAAGCTAGTCCTGGAGCCCCCGGAGGGGCAGCTGGCATTGAGGACCCTGCGACACTGCAAGTAGAACGTCGGGCCTACTGATTGGGGGCTGAGGAAAGAGGGTGATGGGGTATCGGAGCTCTGCCCACAGGCTCGGCACATAGAGGCAGGGCACCCCAGGGATGGGGAGGGGCCACTGAGGCAGGAGTGAGGTAAAGAGCCATTCTGTCCAGCATGGGGCAGGCATGGTCCTGAGCAGGCCTGCTTTACCTCCCGTGTGCTTTACTACATGCTGTATGACTTGAATAATCATGACACCTCATCTATCCATTGACTTTTCCTGTAAGCGCCATGAGTCAGAGGCAGTGAATTAGTCACTCACCGCTATATGCCCAGTGCCCAGCATAGCATCTGACACGAATGCGCAGATCTGTGAGCAAATAAATGAATGAATGGGAAGATGTAGTGAAAGCTCTTCTACTGAGTCACTGGTGGCCTCCTGTGGTCCTCCTCCCTCTCTGGGCCTCAGCCTGCCTGCCTCCACCGGGAAAGGGGGCACAGTGATGCCAGGACTTACATTAAAGCCTGGGGTTCTCTGCTTTGGCAGGATGAATGCAAGTTGGTGTAACCGATTACTTGTCTATTGCTGTGTGACATATAGCAGCTTAAAGCAACACCATTATTATCTGTTTCTATGGGGCAGGAATTTGGGCACCTGGGCTGAGAGGTCTGGTTAGAGCCTCTCAAGCGGTTGCAGCTGGAATGTCAGTAGGGGCTGCTGTCTCATCTGAAGGCTCAACTGGGGCTGGAGGAGCCACTTCCAAGCTGCCTCCTCATACAGCTGTGGACAGAAGGGCTAAGTTCTCATGGACCCTCCACAGGGCTGCTTGCATGTCCTGATAACATGGCACCCTTGAGTGACCGATCAGACAGAGAGCAAGGCAGAAGCCACAGTGCCCTTTATGCCCTAATTTCTAAAGTCCAACCCCCTCACTTCCACCATACTCCATTCATTAGCAGTGAGTCACCAGGGCCAGTCCACCTTCAAGGGGCGGGAATTGAGCCCCATCTTTTTGAGGAAGGAAGATCAGAGGATTTGTGGCCAAATTTTAAAACCACCCCAGGGATTAATTTGACAGATTCTCTGCAAATCACAAATGCATTTGCCTTTTGACCCCACCATCTCAGAGTTTACCTTGCGGGTCTCACTAGCACTTGGTTTGTTGTACTGTTTGTAAGGTCCATATAGGATAACCCAGTGTCCATCCGAGTCTACATACGTGACTGTTCATCCATTCTGCAGAATATTCTGTAGCCGTGTGTAGTGGAGAAACAGGCAGACGGACAGACAGGAATCTCTTTATGGAGTGCTATGGAATTCTCTCTAAAATACGTTGTTAAATGCAAGAGAGGTGTGGAACAGTGAGTGCAGTAGACTATCTTTTGTTGAAGAAAGGGGGAAAATAGGAATGTTTATTCATATTTGCTGGTATTTGCCCCAAGAAACTCTGGAAGGAAACGTAAGAAGTTTCTGTGTGCTTACAAAGCAGGACAGGGGAACAGGTCAATGGGCCAGGGTGCAAGGTGAGGCTTCTCACTGCAGAACTTTGAACGTTATCTCGAGTTCAAGAGCCACACAAAGGTGCGATCTATGCACACACAAGAAAGTAACAAAAAGAAATGTAAAATAATCATCAAACCTGGGGCAAAGGCAGACCGCTGACCCCCAGCCCTGCAGGGTCGCCTGGCCGAGCTGAGCTGCCTGCCGGCCTCCTGAGCTCACCATCTCCCTGTAGCCCCATGACGGCTTCCTGGTACCCTAGGACCCTGCTGGCCTTGCTCGGTGCAAGGGGACCTCGCCTGGGAGCCACTCACTCCACCCGACTCCTCCCAGGGCTCTTGGCCCCCAGCCAAGCACCACATAGATTCTGACACACTTTCCATTTTCCTTGCAGCCAAGAAATCCTCATTCCTCAAGAAGCCGTGCAGCGACCCAGCTGAGGTCCCGACTCCCAGGTATGTAGAAGAGGACGGCTGGCCTGGAGGCTGGCAGGCCACCACCCAGCCGGGATGCCCCTGTCCTGGCCTCCCCACCCACCCCACCCCGGCCCCGTCTCCTTGTCTCCCTCCACCTCCCTGCTCAGGCGGTAATTGGGGCTGCCAGCTGCCTTCCTAAGAGACCATCTCCCCAAGCCAGCTGTCAGGGCCGACACGTGGCTTCTAACCGCAGCCCTGAGCCAGTGAGATGAACTTTCAGGGTGGCAGCTTGTCACCTGATGTCCTCCACCAGCCAGCAAGTCAGGCCTCCTCACATCAGACCCCTTCTTTCCTGAGAGAAGCCTGGGGCACAGTTGTTTAAAACCAACAAATGAGCTCTTCTTCCTGTTTTCAGACCCCGTCCAGCCTTCCCCAAGCCCCTTCTTGTAGTTTCCTCACGACGTTTCTCTTTGTGCTGATGAGCAAATCGGGATTAACAGTTACGGTATTGACTGGAAAATACGTTGCCCCCCACCCCCGACTTTTTCTGCTAAATGCTTTATGAAGTTTATTCACTGATTTCGCCCTTGCCATGATCCTTTGAGATAGTTTCCAGTGTTATTCCCAGATCACAGATGAGAGAAGCCAAGGCTGGTTAAGGCTGGCAGAGGTGCCTGGGGGCATGCACCCTGCATGGGCGGGGAAGTCAGAACCAGGGTCCCGCCCACCCACCCTCTCAGAGGCTGCTCAAAGCCTGGATCTGAGGGGCTCACTATCTGACAACTACTCCTCCTCACCTGCCACCCGCTAAACAACTCTGGAAGCTGCCCAGGCCCCAGGCCCTCCCCACTTCTCTGCACCAATGTCCCAGTGGCGGGCTGCTCAGGAGCAGGTGAAGGAGGCCCACAAGCCCAGGAGGCCCTGGGAGTTCAGAGGCCCTCAGCACCTCTGCGCGGCCGACCTCATGGACATTGCCTGTTGCAGTTGGAGCCCTTGGGCCTGGGTCTGGAAGTTGGCCTGGGTTTTAACCCCTTAGGCTGTCTGAGAAGTTCAGGAGGGGAGGTCCCACAGGCCAGAGCCCCTCCTACTCCTAAGGAGGGCCAGGCACCAGCCCGCAATGGGTTCAGAGAGGGCTCCCAGACAGACTTTCACTGAATCACTGCCCTGAAGCTGCATGAAGAGCTATGCCTGTGGGGCGTCCCTGGAGCTAACGGTAAGGGGACGCCGTGGCCTGGGTCAGAGTGCACGGAGAAGCAGGCCACCCTTGTCCAAGCTGCGGGCTGCGGCCTGGCTGCCCGCTTACTTGGGGTCCCACTTACCCACCCTACAAAGGCCTCACTGTCCTTCAAGAACTGGCCCAGTTCTGAGCAGTTCCTTTCCAGGCACAGAACTCTTTCTCCAAGTTTCCTCAAACAGCCTTGCACCTGCCTGTGCTCACAGTTCCTACCCCTGAATGCCCTCTACATCCTTGTGCCATGAACCTGGCCATCCACATGGCAAGAACAGATGCTGCCTCCTCCAGGAAGCCTCCTCTGATGCCAGCCAGGCAGGAGCGCCCTCCTCTGACCCCTGTAGGCCCTAGGTTAAATTCTATCTAGCATGCAAAATGTGTTCAATAAATGTCGCTTCCTGACCCCCATGCTTAGCTTCTGTGGGCCCTCCAGGAGCTCTGAGCCCAGGCCAAGTCTCTGAAGCTACTGTCTGTCTACTCCCCTGGTCACTGTGCATGGGGCAGGCATCCAGAAGCACTTGTGTGAGTGTGAACTCATGAACAAGGGGTCAGCCCCAATAAGTGGCCCTCCCACCAAGAGCAGCTGGTTCTGGCTGCTGGAAACAAAAGGGCCCTGGTCTGACCCCCTCCCCCTTGGCAGATGGAGAAGCAGCCCAGAAGTGGACAGTGCCCCACCAGCAACCAGGCAGCCAACCCACCCACAAGACAACCAAGCAGCCTGGCTACAGCTTGTGACCTCAGCCCTCGAAAAAGCAGCAAGGCGGATTCCCAGGTCTCAGCTCTAAAAGTCTCTGCTCAGAAGTAGCATGAGTCACTGCTGCTCACAGCTAGTAGCCAAATGGAGCCATGTGGCCAAGCCTACCGGCAATGGGACAAACAGGAGCAAACCTTCCATGGGGACAGTAGAATCTTAGTCATGTGATCTACCACCTGGATCCCCAACGGGGAGCCTTCTGAGCAGAGCTCAGGGCTGCCTAGAAGCCGCAAGTGCCCCTGAGAGCAGGTGGGGCTGTGCGGTCAGAGGCATCTGCTCCTCCTTAAAAGCCCACACAGGATGGCTCAGGTGGCCCCACCTAAGGTGTGGCTGCGACTTGGACAGACCCCATGCACAGATGGGGACACTGAGGCTGGCATTCCAGGAGGGAGTGCCCCTGCGTGCCAGGCATCACGCCAGGTCACATAGAATGTTAAACCTTAGGACGACCTTGTGAGGGAGGCACCATTACCGTCCCTATTTCAAAGGTATGAAAATTGACCTTTCCTCAGTCATGAATGCCTACTATGTGCCAGACTCCAGGCCATGGGGAAGGAGCAGGGAATAAGCCACAGGCTCCCCAGCTGAGCAGCCACGGGCTCAGGCAGAAGCAGGAATAGTCAGAAAACCACACAAACAGTGGACAACACATGAGCAACCTGCTGTATGTACAGTTTGGACACAGAGACTCATGTCATCCCACAACAGGACTGTACGGTTTGGACACAGAGACTCATGTCATCCCACAACAGCCTCATCGGAGGGGCTCTCCTGGGATCTCCATCTTCCAGGCACAGGGAGGCTGGGGGACTAGTCACAGGTCCCATAGGAGGTCAGTGGCTGAGCCAGGACTTGCCCCAAGCGGTTCAAAGTCCGGCAGGGGGAATGGCATTGCACAGGCCCTGCCCCCTCTCATGCAGGGGGCTTCATGAGGGCTGCCACTGTCCCCACACCAGGCATAGGCTGGCTGATCAGGTGTCCAGACCATGTGTGACATGGCTTGGGGAGGCCCCTCCTGGGGACCCCCTGGGCCCTTCACTAGCTGTGAGGCCGTGGAAAAGTTACTCACCTCCCCAGAGGACAAGAGAAGTGATTGGTAGAAAGCATTCAGCTGCCCGGTCCCCAGCCAGGTGCTCAGAAGGAGCTCACAGCTGCTGTCATTTATTCATTCAACAAACTTCACCTACAAGCCCTTGCCCCAAAGCCTCCCAGTCTCAAGATGGAAAGAGGAGTGGAGGGTGGGCCTGAGGCAGTGGGGCCCAGAGAAGGGGATGAGACCTCTGCTTAGAGAGAAGGGGCCCCCAGGCTACTGAAATGGGGGCGGGGCCACTGGGCAGACCAGGCAGGGAAAGGGACAATGTGGTGCACTCTGCTGGCCAGTACTGGAACCACATCCACCCGGGAGAGGGACACGTGCCCCAAATCAGGCAAAACACCCGTCCTCAGTGGATGCAATTCCTGGGCGGGACTTCAAGTGCGGAGAGCAAGCACCAGTGGTGCCTGGTGCTGCCTAGATGTACAGATGTAGGCCCAACCCTGGGGGGCTGACCAGTGGACCCCCAGAGCAAGTGGCTTGAGGCTGTCCTGTGCTAACCAGCCCCAAGATTCCCACAGGACCAGGTGAGAGTCTCAGGCCAGACTCAGGTGTGTATAGTCTCACCCCTTATTTCCCAACTCGGCTTCAGATGCAAGGCCCCTCCTCTTGGCAGGCGAAGGTGTCCCCTGTGTCCTTCCTGGGCTATAGCTCAGGCTACACCAATGGCCACCAGGTGCCTGTCATCTCTGTTGTGTGGCCTCTACAGGTCTGGGGCCTCTCTGCTCACAGCCTGGCCAGCCCCCAGCAGGGCTGCTCTGAGGTAGCCGGGGGTCTTCTGAGACCGTCAGACCCCAAACAGCACTCTCTTTTTCTCTTTCTGCCTCTCGCCCTCTCCCCGACCCCTAACCCCTGGTTTAGTCCAGAAGGAACCCTTTTCTCCTCTTATGTCTCAAAGTGCCATCGGAGCTGAACTCCTTTCCCTAACAATGGGGGCTTTCCTGTCAGTTGCTTCTGATCGCAGCCTGTCCAGACCTCCATGGGAGCCGCAGAGCCTCCATGGCTCCCTACTCACTTCCATCCTTTCCTTGCAGGCTCCGCTCAGGACCATGAGACCAGGCTTCTCCAGCGGCCCCCAAGGGGCGAGGATGGCCGCCCGGCCCACTCCCTGCGGACACCCTCGGACCACCACATCTTCCTAGCGCCCAGACAGAGGGGCCATGCCTGGGGAGCAACCCCGTGGAGCGCCGCCCCCAACCATGACCGGAGGCTTGCAGCCCTGCCAAACGGCCAGTGGCATAGCCAGTGGCTCAGCTACACAGCACCCTGGCGAGGACAGTGCCCTGGCCAGCAGGTCCACCAAGGCCATCAGAGAGGCAGGCAGTGGGGCCCAGGCCCTGGAGCCTCCTGATACCCAGCCTCAGCAGGCTAGGGAGGTGGAGCCCAAGGCCCCACTCTCGAGAACCCAGCCCCTAATCATCCCCCATGGGAAGGGTAGCAGCCCCCAGGCCCCGCCAGGGAGGATCCACACACAGGCTCCCACGCGGCGTGCAAGCAGGGCAGACAGCAGCCCCAAGCAGCTCTACAGTCTGAGCATTGTGGGCTCGAAGGCCAGACCAGCCTTGGATGAGGGCCCACAGCCTGAGGGCCCACAGCGTGAAGCCCCCCAGCCCCCCGAGGCAGAGGCCCCACCTGCCCCAGAAGAGCTCAACTTCCAAAGGTGCTTCCAGGAGACCCCCTCCAGCTTTACCTCCACCAATTATACCTCACCGAGCACAACCCCTGGGCCCCCACCCCTCAGGGCCCCCCAGAGCAGCGACGCCAGTCCCTGCAGGCCGGCCTCCTACTCGGAATTCCAGGCCAGTGGGGCCACTGCCTGGCCTCCCACTGCTGAGAACAACTTTCCAGGTGCTAGTTTCGGGGTGTCCCCCACAGAGCCGGAGCCCTTCCCTGAAGGCAGCAGCCCCAGGGTGGCCTCCTTCCAGTTCCCCTTCCCTGCGCTTCATGGGGCCGGCCCAAAATCCTTCCCCGAGGACACAGCTGGGCCTAAGTACTCCAAGAGGGCACTGGTATTTGCCTTCCCCCAGCCTCAGGGAGCGTGGCCTGAAGAGGCGGTAAGCACGGGCACTGCCTACCCGCTGCCCTCCCGGCCTGCTCCCCAAACCCTGCCCTGCTACCCCAGCCAGCCCAGCGGCCTCAACTCCCCCAGTGACCTCGGCCATGCTCTCCCCCAACCTGGTGCTGCTCACCCGGTCCCCCACCCCTTCTCAGAGAGCACAGCCACCTTCCCAGACAGTTTGCACAAGAGCCTGACCAAAGCCCTCCCTGAGAGACCACCTTCAGCCCACAATGGGCTGGGGAGCCCCAGGGGACCCCCAAACTCTCTACCCCAGAGGCACTTCACCGGGCAGGTGTATGGAAGCCCCAGAGCCAGCAGGGTGGGCACCAGTCCTGGGTCTCTGGACACAGAGCTGGCCACCCCCGGGCCCCTGCCCACCAGACAGCCCCAGCTCTGGGACCCCGCCACAGCCCCTTACTCCACACCTCCCTTGGGGCCTCCATCCACCGCCAGGAGTGTGTTCTTTGAAGGCCAGCCCAGTCCAGGCCAGCGGCTTGGCCTTCCCCAGAGCCCCCCACTGCCCTGGCCCCAGGTGCTCCCAGCCACTGGGCCTAACCCCCATCGAGTAGAGATGCTGAGCCGGCTGCCTTTGCCCCCAGGGGCCCCAGAGTGGCAGGGAGGCAGCCAGGGAGCCCTAGGTGCTGCCAGCAAGACACCCGGGCCGGGAGAAAAGCTGACGTTGCTGAGAAACAGCCCGGGCCAGCATGGCAGTGGCTCCCCGGGGCTGTTCACCTACAACGGGCTGCAAGACCCCGGAGCCCAGCCCCTGTTCTTCGGGGTGGCCCAGCCCCAGGTTTCACCCCGAGGGACCTCTGGCCTGCCCCCAGCCAGGCTGGTGGGAGCTTCTCCCAATGAGTCCCCACTGCCTTCACCTGCCACCAACACGGCTGGCAGCAGCACCTGCTCATCACTGTCACCACTGTCCAGCAGCCCAGCCAACCCCAGCTCAGAGGAAAGCCAGCTCCCCGGCCCACTTGGGCCGTCCACCTTCTTTCAAACCCCTACTCACCCCCAGGAGACCAGCAGCCCCTTCCCGTCCCCAGAGCCCTCACACACCCTCCCCATTCACTACCAGCCAGAGCCAGTCAAGGCTTTCCCTTTCCCCACAGAGAGGCTGGGGGCCAAGGGAGCCTTCAAACACCTGGAGGAGGCCCCCTTCCCCAGCACGGTCCCTGATGTGGGCAGCGGGGGCCTGGAGGGCTTCCCCCCTGAGCCGCCCCCGTACTCTGCCCACCACTTCCCACTCAGCAGTGCCAGCCTGGACCAGCTAGATGTGCTGCTCACCTGCAAGCAGTGTGACCGCAACTACAGCAGCCTGGCTGCCTTCCTGGAGCACCGGCAGTTCTGCAGCCTGCTCCTGGCCAAGACCCGGGAGAGACACCAACAGCCCTCGGGGCTCCCCACGCCCCCCGCCACCCCCTCTGTGCTGGCCTCCCCCAAAGCACCAACCGGCGGGAACCCAAGCCCGCTCGGCCACACTAAGACGGTCCCCTTCCTGCTAGGGGGGGATGTCCGAGTGGACGGCAAAGATGACCCCTTGAGGACAAGTTTCTTGCCTGGCCTGGCTGCTGCCCCTTTCCCTCTCCCTGCCTCGGACCTGGACCTGGAGGACGACGCCAAGCTGGACAGCCTCATCACCGAGGCACTCAATGGCCTGGAGTACCAGTCAGACAACCCTGAGATCGACAGCAGCTTTATCGACGTCTTCGCCGACGAGGAACCTTCTGGCCCAAGAGGTCTCAGTTCTGGGCAGCTGCCCAAGACCAGAGTGGGGGCCATGCCAGAGAACAAAGCCCAGCTCCCTCTCCCGGCCGTGGCTGCCCCATTGGAACCCCAGGACCCCCGCCCTGGGAACAGGAGCTACCTGGCCCGCAACAGACCTAAAACCCGCTCCCTGGGCCCAGTGTCTGCAGAGGCCGATGGGGCCAGCCTGGCCAGCCAGCAGAGGAAAGGGAAGCAGTTTAAGTTCTTCCGGAAAGAACTGGGCACGGCCAACACCACCAAGAGGCCGGGCAGGAACACCAGAGCCACCTGCCTAAGGACCAAGAGGAAGGGCAACAGAGCTGAGCCACCACACCCCCGGGACCTTAGAACTCAGGGCCCCAAGGGCCACACAGATCCCAGTGGCCAGGCCCTCCCAGTGGAGACCAGGAGCTCTAAGCGCCTCCGACTGTCTCCCGGAAAGGATTCCAGGAGGAGGAAGACGCGGAGTGGCACCTGGAGCAAGGAGCTCATCCACAAGATTGTGCAGCAGAAGAACCAGTTGCACAAGCGGCAGGTGCGGCAGGACCAGGATGGGCGCGTCTCCCTGGCGAGCCAGAGGCCCGAGCCCAGCACCCTGGATGGCGGGCTCCAGGAGTACGACTATGCCTCGGAGTCTGAGGAGGAGGGTGCCTTGCAGCCACGGGGCTCCCGCGTCACAGGCCAGCCCCGCCACGGCTCTCAAAGGTGGCATCGGGGTGAGAAGAGAAAGGAAGTGGACTTGGCCCCGGGTTCCCGAGAGGATCGAGAGCAGCGGAAACCCAAGAAGGTCGTGAAGCAGGAAGTCAAGAAGCCAAGTGAGCCTTGCCCAGGCCCAGTTGAGAGCCCTGAGGCCAAAGCGGGCCCTAAGGAGAGAAGCCCCAAGCATCTCCTGCAGGTTCCCACCAGCGCCAAGACCCCAGAGGAAAACCACCCATCACTAGACTTTCCCCAAGAGACCAAGAACTCTGAAATTGCTGAAGAGTTTCCCCCTGATACCACAAAGCTGCTCAGAGGCGTTTCCAGTTCTTCTCCAGCCACGTGTGTGGAAGGAAGTCCCTGTCCCCCGGCCCCAGAGCAACCACAGCCAGGCAGAGAGGACACCATGGTGCCCCACAGGAGCTCACCAGCACCAGGTGCAGGCAGTCTGCTGGGCGTCTCCCCATGCACAGAACATCCCATCTCTGGTGACAAAGAGGACCCTCCTGCCTACCTGCCAAGAGAATTACTGGTGCCTGTCATTAACACCACCACTGCCTACCCTGAGCCCAACATCCTATTTTTAAAGACCCCTGATCTTGGCTGTGACCCTGCTCTTTTTAACAGAGACTCTGTGGCTCCAGCTACCAAAAAGGGGCCCCAGCCTTACAGTAGCCCCCACAGTGAATTGCTCCTTGGACCCAAAGAACTGGCTGGCTGTTTCCACGAAGACCTATACTCCAAGCCCTCAGCTCTAGACACTCTGCCAGCCAGCAACATGCACCTTCGCCAGGATGGTGTGGACACCAGTTCCCTCAAGCCAAAACCTCCCAGGAGTCCACCCTACACAGCCGACACAGACCCACACAAAGCCAAATCACCGCTGACCTCGGAGTCCACGCCTCTCCTCTCAGGGCTGCCCATGGATGGCTTCAACTCGCCCATCTATAGCAGCCTGTCTGGAAATGAGGATACCAACTCACCATCTGTGTGCACCGAACCTCCCCCAAGGAAACCCCAGCTAGACCCACCATACCCCTCACTTCTCCCTGAGAAAGGCTGGTCCTTGCTGGAGGAAGTGTCCCCGATGCTGTCCAGCCATCTGGGCCATTTTCCTGATCTCTTAGGGGAAAAGGCATTCAGTAAAAAGCGTCCCTGTGAAGGGACAGTGGCCTCCAGTCCTTCCCCTTTGCCCGGCAAGGTTAGTGAATGTAGCATCGCTTTTATGAACAGCCTGTCTGAGGATGAATTAGAGATCAAGAGATTGGTCACCGAATTAGAAAGTCAGTTGCAAAGTCAGGATGTACATGAGGCCCCAGGCGAGTTGTGTGGAGCTGAGCACAAAGGCAAGGTGTGCTCGGGCACAGGCACCCCTCTGCCTGGCCACCAGGCCACCTCGCCCCGAAAGGACACATTCTCTGCAACTGACCTCACTGGTCTTGAGGAACTGAGTCCACGCCAGGAAGGGGCAGAAACAACTGTAGCCACCAAACAGGGGACTCTGGGGAGTCCCAAGGAGGAATGGCCCTCATTCCATCCGGGAGAAGCAGCCCCTCTCCCTAGCACCCACAGAGACCGGATTTCTGGAGCTCCTTTCAGCCCCACTGGAGCCAGCCTCAGTTTCCAGCCAGTGCAGAATGTGAGAATCTCCAGGACGGGGCTTCCCGAGGCAGAAGAGAGCTGTAGGGTCCGCCCAGAAGCCTGTCTGCCCGACCCTAGAGAGCCACTCAAGCCTCCATCAGAAAGGGAGAGTTTAGTAAAATGCAGCCCAAACCATGAACCTTTACTTCTTAAAAATGACACAGCCACCAGAATCCATCACAGCAAAGACATCCTGCTGCTCCTTCCCTGCACACAGAGAAGAGGGCTATTCCCAGGATCCCTCAAGGCACAGGGGCCCTGCCAAGATGCGCCTGAGCTGGAAGCACTCAGCAGCCCTGTCGCCCATCTGGCACCTGACTTGGCATTTCAAGGTGCCAGGGTTCTGCATCTGGGTGCCACTCCACCTTCTGGTGCCAGTCACAGTGATATCACCAAGGGACACTCTGTAAGCATCACAGGCAGGCCAGAAGGAGCAGGGCCCCACCACCCTGTGGTGGGGGGCCTTGGCTCTGAGGATAATAAGGAGTTTGCACCAGCGGGGGCCTCCCCACATCCCCACCAAGGGACACTCTGTAAGCATCACAGGCAGACCAGAAGGAGCAGGGCCCCACCCTGTGGTGGGGGGCCTTGGCTCTGAGGATAGTAAGGAGTTTGCACCAGCGGGGGCCTCCCCACATCCTGCTTGTGTGCCTGATGCCAGTCCTGGCAGGAAGCCCCAGGACCCAGCCACAAGCCCCCTATGTCAACTCCAGCTCCTGGTGGCCAGAGCAGCTGAGAATGAAAATGACACACAGGGGTTACAGGGGCCTCTGCCTGCCAACACCCAGAACCTTCAACAGAGCAGTCCCTCAGATCGGGAAGGGGAGAGCATAGAAGGTGAGAACGTCACTCACAGTCCTGCTAAGAGCTCTGATAGGGGCGTGCAGATGACATCTGCCCCTGAAATGACCAGATGTCAGCTGGGACCAGAGACAGATGGACATCTGGGCTTGCTCGGCCAGGCTGAGAAGCTCAAAGGCCAAGGCAAAGCCAGCCAACTACAGCCAGATTACTGGGGGACCCCAGAGGAGCCAAATGACCTTGCCACAGTCAATGCTGATCCTGAAACCACACAGGCCAGCCCAGCTGGGGCTGCAAACCAACTAACGGGACAGCTCCAGGGAAGCAGGGCAGCCTTGGGCCTTCAGAATGAGGCACGGGCCATCCCAAGCCCTACCTCTGATGCAGCGTCTTTTGTCCCGACCTTGGCAGCAGCCCACTCCCAAAATGAGCCTGAGGACTGGACTCCAGAAGAGGCAGCCAGCCCAGGCCTTAAGAAGCACCTATTCCTCTGTGGGGAGAGCCCAGAACCCCCCATGAGTAACCTAGCCAGATGTGCCCCCTTGCCCATTTCTGTAGCTACCCCTGTTCCCTGCGGCCTTGAGCACCTGCTCCAGGAAGACCCTCCCACGATGCCTTCAGGTGAGCTGAGGGGGCTGGTCCCAGCCTCTCTATCCTGCAGAGACCCTACCAGCCCAAAGCACCTGCCAGCCTGTTCCTCTGCCTGGACAACTCCAAAAAGGGCTGACTGTACCCCAGCCCCCACAGATGATGGGGCTGGGGGGCCCCCCGCGGCACCCTCATCTTTAAGGACAAGCCCCTTTGGCCTCAAGGAAAGTCTGGCTTGCTGCCCTCTCCTGGGAGAACACAGCTCCCTGGAAGACCCTCCCTTGGGCCAGCCCAGTTTCGTCAATGTCTTCACTCCCACCCATGTTGGGGACCACCTTAAAGGCCACATTTCAAGAACCCTAGAGAGTTCCAGAAAAGAAAGGCTGAGGGGATCTTCTGTCTGTGACGCCCCTCCTCCCCCAAGAGTGACCATCAAGGCTGTTGCCCTACCCAGCATTCCCACCACAGGCATGGCGGCAGTCGGAGGCCCCAGGGCTGAGTGTCCAGACCAACGCTGCAGGGGAACCCCACCCCACACCGGCCCTGACAGGATGCCCAAAGGCCCCTCCTCAGAACCCCCAGGAAAAGGGGAAGGCCAGAGCACCACTACTGTGCCTGCCGACCCTTCCACCCAGGGGACCACAGGGCCAGAGCCCCATGCCTGCTGGGAAGGCCAGGTGGGGGCCAGCTCCCAGGGCCAGGAAGAACTGGAGATACCTGGGGCTGAGCACCCTGGCATTACAAAGGCCTCCGAAGCTGGTACTAGGAGCCCAACAGTCACTCGCTCTTACGAAGAGCTCCACCCAGGCAGAGCCACCTCTCTGAACAGCACAGCCAGCAACTCCAGAACCGATTCCCCCCAGAGCCTCAGAAATGTCCTCTACCAGATGCCCCAGGAGGACACCCTCTGTTCCCAGGACCCCAGACAGAAGCCTCGTGGCTTTAGAAAGAGACCCGTGTCCACTGAGAATGGCCACTGGAAGGACCGAGACCCCAGCGGGCAGCCCGTGACTTGTGAGGTTTGCTCGGCTACCTTCCGCTCCAGGCCGGGCCTAAGCCGCCACAGAGCCAGGAAGCACAGGCTGCACAGGGGGGCCACCTCCCAGCCAACTCCCCTGGTGCTGCCCACTCCCCACCCTGGGGAGCCCGCAGCCCAGATGTGCCGCACCCCTGGAAAGAAAAGCCGCAGGGCACCTGGAAAGGAGAAACTGAAGCACGGGCCGAGTGGCCCCAGCCACATTGCTGGTTCGCCTCCCATCCAGGGCTCCACGGCTCCTGAAGACATCCCAGGTCCTGACACATCCAAGGGGCTCAGGCGGGGGCTTGGCATTCTGGGAACACCAGGTTGTCCCCCCAGCCGGGAACCACAACCCCCAGGCCTGGTCAAGCAAGGGGTGGACATGAGTCCTGCAGAGCCCAGGAAACGGGACCGCCTGGAGAGGAATGAGCCTCGTCCCAAACAGGCAGCGAGAGGAGGAGGCCGGAGGTGGGGCAGAGAGCCCACAGACGTCCCCAGCAAGTCAGAGGGAAAATCAAATAAGAAAGCGAGAAAGCCAAGAACGAGAAGGTTCCGGGAGGATAGTAGTCCTCCAGTCTCTCCTGATGTGATTTCAGATAGGAGCCCCTGGAATCCATCAGCTGAGGTTGCCATTTGCCCAGCCCCTCCGAGCCACTGCCTCTCACCAGAGGCAGAGCTGGAGACCGAGGTCATACAGCCACCTCTCCCTGTGGCCACAGACCTGGAGAAGATGGCCACACAGAAGTCACCTGGGAATTGGGTGGCCCGTCCAGGGAGGATGAAGGGGGTGTCTCCCGGGGAAGGACCAGGGGAGCAGAAGGCAGCTTCGGCAAGGGGGTGCCAGGGATCCAGAGACACCAGGACATCGGGCATCTACAGAGGGCCATCACAGGCAGCTAAGGGTAAGCCTGCAAGGAACAGCAGAGTGGCCAAGAGTGAGTCAGGGCAAGGTGTCTGCGAGGGGCACAAGCCCCCATCTGGACCTCCAGGACCTCCAGAGAATTGTGGTTCTGAAGCAGGCAGCACCATCAGCACTTGCCTCCAGAGCCCCCTGCACAGCCCAGAAGACAGGGTCCAGGAACATGAGTGTGTGGCTCCTGAAGCCCCCAGCTCGGGTCTCAGGGACCCTCATAGCTTGTTTGATGATGAAGCCTCCTTTTCCCAGCTCTTCCCTCTGGGCAACCGCTTAACTCGGAAGAAGAACCCCCGAGTCTACGGGAAGCGCTGTAAAAAGCCAAAGCCCCCGCCACCGCTGGAGCCCAGTGGCGAGTTCCAGGGCAGCGCTGCTCTGTCCTCTGCCCGCCTGCCCACAGACCTCAGTGACTCGGGCTCCCTCTGCTTGTCCCACGAGGACCCGTGGAGTGACGAGGCCGTGAGCCTGCCCGAATCCTTCCTCCTGGAGGGCTTCCTCAGCAGCAAGATGCCTGGCATTGACCCCTGGGCCCCTGGGCCCAGACCGTGGGCCCTGGAGCCTGACCTGGATGCAGACTATGCCAAGCAGGGGCCCTCCTGCAGCGCCGAGGATCACCCATCAGAGAACATCCCTGAGCTGCACATGGTCCCAGAAGCTTGGCGAGGCCTGGAGCTGCAGGCTCCCACTGATGAGACCACCTCTTCTTTCGGAGACATGAGCCCCGAGCCTCCCAACCTGGAACGAGAACACTATGACTGCGGACTCCCAGGGAACGCCATGGATCTCGAGAGCTTCGGCGCCAAACTTGAAATGCAAGATCTGTGCTTCCTGGGACCCTGTGAGGACCCTGTGGGTCTCCCCAGCATGAGCTTCTTAGACTTCAAGGCCACAACAAACTCCCAGGGACCACGAAGCGAAAGGACAGAGGAGGCAGCCGGGGCCAGAAGGACCCCAGGCAGGCACAGGCAAGCCAAGGCCGGGAGGGCACCCTACAAGTGCAGGGTGTGCTTCCAGCGCTTCCACAGCCTCGGTGAGCTGGACCTCCACAAGCTGGCCCACAGCCCCTCGCCTCCCCCCACTTGCTACATGTGTGTGGAGCGCAGGTTTGGCTCTCGTGAGCTGCTGCGGGACCACCTGCAAGAGAAGCATGTACAGGGCCGGGCAGGGCTGTGGGCCTGTGGCATGTGCCTGAGGGAGGTGGCCGACATCTGGATGTACAATGAGCACTTGCGGGAGCACGCCCTTCGGTTCGCCCGCAAGGGACCGTCACGGAGGTCCCTGGGGGACCCTCCTAGATGCTGGGAGGGGGACAGCACTGTCACACACTTTCTGAGCAGCATCATGGGGCAGGTGTCCAAACCCCACAAGGGCAAGTGCTCAGTTGGCCAGGCAAATGAGGGCCCTGCAGAGAGGGAAAGGGCAAAACCCAAGGCTCGCGCCAACAACTCAAACCAGGATGGCGCCTCGATGACAGACAGCACCTTGGCCAATGGCAGCCCGTCAGCCTGCAAAAACCCCACTCCTCCCAGCAGTTCTGCTACTCTCCCCAGCTCCACCAAGACGTGCCCCAACCCGTCCCCTGACCCCTGCTCCAATCGCGAGCTTCTCCTCCACAGCATCCCAGTGCACCAGGACTGCAAGGACCCCTCCCGCGACTGCCACCACTGCGGGAAGCGGTTCCCCAAGCCCTTTAAGCTGCAGCGCCACCTGGCGGTACACAGCCCGCAGCGCGTCTTCCTGTGTCCCCAGTGTCCACTGGTCTACCCTGAGCCTCGTGAGCTCCGCATGCACCTGGCCAGGGAGCATGGAGTGAGGGAAGAGCAGGAGATGCAGCATACCCTGCTGTACACCTGTGAGCTCTGTGCCAATGTCACACACATCAGCAAGAGATCCTTTGTCTGCAGCTCCTGCAACTACACATTCACCAAGAAGGAGCAGTTCGACCGACACATGGACAAACACCTGAGGAGGGGGCAGCAGCCCTTCACATTCCGTGGGGTACGGAGGCCAGGAGCCCCTGGGCAGAAGGCCCCAGCTCGAGAGGGCACACTGCCCAGCAAACGGCGAAGGGTGGCCACGTCCAGCAGCGCCCCCGGGCCAGTTGTGGACCAGTCTCTACCCCTGGACAGCAGCCCCACCCTCAGTGAGGTGACCACCCCAGCCCTGCTCCAGCCCTGCCTGGAGGCGGCTCCAGGTGGCATCAAGGGTCAGCCCAGGACCCCAGAGAGACCCATGGACCCTGTGAGCAACGTGGTCAGGGGGAGCAATCTGCCCTCTGACCCCCAGGAGCTCTTGCTCCCATCTCTGTCTCCTTTCCCAGCGGCCTCAGCTGGTGGTAAAAATGGCCACAAGCCAGACCAAGCCCAGGAAAGCCACACAAACGAGGCTTCCCCAGGCAGCCCAAGGCCTCTTCTACAGCAGGCTTTCCCAGTGGAGGGGCCTCTGCCCTGGCCAGGGGCCAGAGGCCGAACTATAGAGGAACAGAGGCCTGTTGGCCTGTTCTCAGGGAAATGCAGGACCCCAGGTACCCCTGGCAAATGTGCCCCTGCCTATTGCCCAGAAGCACCCTCCCTGCTCCAGAAGAAGCAGGTGTCTACATGCCACGTGGTGCCTGAGGGGAACACAGGGGGCTCTTCCCACAAAGGCAGTACTGCCAAGCATGGGGGCTGCCGGAATTCATCGAAGGACAAGTCAGCTTTGTCCACCCCCAACAAAGCACCCAAGTTCTCAGTGCCATCAAAGAAGGCCACGGTCAGCCCAACACCTGGAGAACCAACCCATGGCACTGAGGACAAGCAGAAGCCCACTGCCCTCAAAACCAAGCCGGGCCCCAACAGTGGAGGCCATGGAGGCCAACAGCACAGCACCAAGACAGCAGGTGGCAGCCAGCCCCAGCCAGCCAGCGGGCAGCTCCAAAGCGAGACAGCTACCACCCCAGCCAAGCCCAACTGCCTAGGCCAGAACCCCACCCCAGACAAGCCCCTGACTCGAGCTCCAGCCAAGAGCTACTCTAAGGCACCAAGGGAAGCTGGTAACCAGAGGCCCCAGGGGAGCCCGGGCCCCAGGGAGGATGGGGAGGGCAAAGAGAAGAAGAGAAAGGGCCGGGCCCTCGGACCAACCAAGAACGAAAATGTGGGGAGCTTGGGGAGAGCTTCAGTCCCTGACAAACCACCCCGGGCTCCCCGAAAGCAGGCTACTCCCAGCCGTGTGCTCCCCTCCAAGACCAGATCCAGTAGCCAGAACAGCGCAACGCTGCCCCAGCCCTCTGAGCAGCAAAAGGGGGAGCCTGGCCACTCATACCGAGACTTCAGACGCAACAAAGACGGGCTGGGCAAGGCCTTCCCTGAGGCGAGACCCCTGCACAGGCCCCCTAAGAGGGGCAGAGCTATCCATGGTGCTGAACCTGCCAACCCCCGTGCCTGCTGGACAGCTGAGTCCCAGAGCGACCTCCTCAGCCAGCTCTTCGGACAGAGACTAACCAGCTTCAAGATCCCTTTGAAAAAGGACCCTTCTGAATAATTTATAGGAGTGAGCAAGTGCATGGGAGAAGGGCTGGGGGACAAGCCCAGCAAATGAGGGACTCCTGTCTACACTGGTGAGCTTCAGTCTTCTGAGAGAGTTCGCTTGGAGGCCACATCTTAATCCATCTGACTTACCATACAGATGCTCAGACTTCGGTGTTAGAGTTGAGACTAATGCTTTGAGCAGAGCCTGGGGTGGATGGACAGCTAGAAGGCGAGGGTGAAGGGCAGGCCAGCTGCAGTCTCTTTGAGACCACACAGCTGTTTTCTCAGTACCAAGAACTTGAAGGAAGAGCAGCTCACACCCCACATACTGTGTGCTCCGGTTGTGTAGGCACAATACACCACAGAAGCCCCTCCTTTGACGGTTTGCAGAGGATCCCCCTCCCTATGTCAGCTATCAGGGAAGTGCAATGAGGCAGCCATGGTCAGAAGGCGGCAGACCCCTCTTAGTCTTGTTGCTGCTGTAGCTGGAATTCCAAAGTGGCTTTACAAATCAAATGGGATGGGGGGTGGGGAGTGGCAGGGCTCTCCGCCTAGAAGAGTGGTTTGTGAGCTGCCTGACCCCCCCCAGAGCACAACAGGCCTTCTCTGACAACACGATCTTGACGGCCACTGTCTGTACCACCAGCAGAAGCATTGGTCTCCAATGCACCTTGACCCCTGAGGACCAGGTTCATATCCAGACAGGGAGAAAGCTGCTCACTGGCTAGCTTCTACCGGTCCACTGGTTGGTCCTCCCTCCCCATCCCACCCCTCTTCCCCCGGCCCCAACCCAGCCTCTGCAATTGATTTCTAGAGCCTTCCTCCTACACGGAGCTCTCGCTGCAAATATCAGCAATTTAGCTCTGAAGTTTCTGGTGCTATTTTCATGTTGTAATGTGAATACAGGCTTCCTCAATTTGTTTTACTTAGGGGATTGGGTGGGGAGACAGGGCGGGGAGGCGCAATGGGGGCTGTATAGAAGGCCCACAGGCACCAGCTGCCCTGAGAAGTCTTTCACTGGCTCCCCCGTGCCAGCAAGCTCCAGCCCCAGGGTTGCAGTCAGAGCAGCCGGCTAGGACACTCAGGGCCGGGTATGGTGCTGCTGGCATCTCATGCACTGACGTGACCCAGGGGTCGGTACACGTCCTTTTTTCAGAATTGTGTCTTTGAAGGGGGTAGGAGGGTGGGAGAGGCTTCCTTCTGTTCTTGGGTGTCTGAAGTTTGTGGTTTGTTTCCTTTTTTTATCATTGTCTTTTCCAAAGAACCCTGCCTTCTCATGATGTACCCAAATTGTGTCTTTTTTTTTTTTTTTTTTTTTTTCATTTTTGCCTTGGGTGCAATGTGTATGTCAAAAGTTTTTATCTTGGTATTCTGAAAGAGACCAAATCAGGCCCAAATCTTCTTTCTAGAAGGTGTTGTGTGCCACTCAGAATGCCTCTTTAGTCCTGATAAATAAAACGTGGAGGAACTCTGAGGCTATACTGTACGAATCACAGCATACTCATCCTGTCAAATACATTCCCACTATTTTCACAGAGAGCCTCTGCTGTGTGGTGCCTGTCCTCCCACCAGCCCTACCTTGCCTGCCCTCCCAGACCCGGAACCTGGTTCATAAAGTGTCAGCTTCAGCTGCTACTTCCATCCCATCACCTAGTCTACCTGGCCTAAGAAGCAAAGTGGTCTCACCAGTCCCTCCAAGGTTATTACCACAGTGTAGATAATGCCATAGCATAGCCTCTCTTTGTTTCTGAAGCCTCATGGCTTTGGGCTGGGGCCCTTGGGGAGCAGAGCAGGAGAAATAAAGTGTCAGGAAATCATTAATGTGGCTTGGTTTAGGGGACACGGGAAGGTATCAGAGGCAGCATGAGGGGTGAAACCAGGAAATCCTCCCCCATTGCAGGCTCAGACCCCTGGGGCCCACCATGTCCTGAAGATCCCCTCACAGACTCCAGTGCCAGGGACAAGCACCTGGAAGGCAAATGAGGCTTAGAGTCAGGCACCCATCTGGTTCCACCCCTGATGGCCACCTGGGCCCAGGTATGAGGGAGACTGCTCAAAGCAGGCCCTCAGCAGCACGTGCTGGGAAGGGGAGGAGAGGCTCACTGAGCCCTTTCCACAGAGAGGGATCCCACATGTGAAACTGTAACTGGGATCTCGTCACTCCTGTCCAGGTCCACAGAGCCCCTGCCCCACCCACACACTCCTCTACCACCTCGCTCACCTTCATCCTGCCAGGCCATTGCCTGTGCAGTTCTTGCCACCAGGAACGCCCTTCCCAGCTCCTCTCCCTCAGTCTCAGCCCCTCCGATTGATCGGTGCACCACCCCCAACCCCAGGTGGGCGGCCATGAGGGACTCAGCGAGGGGGCCTGGCCCATCATCTCACATTTACACACCTACTTTGCACTGGGAAATGAACCAGATGCATCCCCCTCCCTCATGGAATTCCAAACAGATTCTGTTGTGAGTGGGGGCTTTTGTCTCTTTGGGGATCGCCATAGCAGGGCCACAGACAGGACTGGAGATCAAGAATGGAAAGGGATGGGAAGAGCCGTGAGTGCAGCATAAAGGTGAGAGGGAGTGGGGTGGAGGCGAACGAGTTTGAGCCGTGTTTGAGAAAGACTGGGGACTTGGGATGGAGACCCATGGGACACAGAGGGTCCACAGCACTGGGTGCTCCCATTCTTGGGTGCCCCCCATTCAGCCCACCATACCTCAGGCAGGGCCTAGGGCCAGCAGCATCCACATCACTTGGGAACGTGGTGGACATTCTAGGCTCTACCCCAGACTTCAATCAGATGCTCTGGGGCAGGCGGACAGACACTCTGTGCTGTCACATGCCCTTTGGGTGCTGATGCTCATGGCATTTGGAGACCCACCGTGGCTCCAGTCTGTTCAGGGACTGGCATGAGCAAGCCGCGCGACTCCTGTGACTGAAGCCCCCTCCTGTGGCCATAGCCCCCAGGGTGGACACACTGGCCTGACCAGCAGGTGGCAGCATTCGCCCAGCTTGGCTGGGCACCTGGGTTGGACAGCTGGACTCTAGGCCTCTGCATTGTCCGCTGCTCCCACTCACGAACACAATAAACATGCACCCAGCCTCACCAGCAGGCTCAGAGACTCGTGCTTACTGCACACGTGTGTACACTCCTTCATGGCCTCACACACGCTGACATGGCATGTGGCCCACACACAAACACTTGACCCTCCCAGACAACGCTGAGATGTGAGTACTATGGGCCCTGGCCCTTGAGAGGTCCCCATGCAGGCATCCTAAAGGGCCCTTTTGAACCATGGGAGTGGGCTGGATGAGAATGGAAGAGAGTTCGGGCAAAAGCAGCCTGGGCACAGGAGCCCTGCAGGAGCTACTGCTCCCTAAGGATCTAAGAAAATGCCCAGCCATCCTGCAGCTGAGAAAATGAGGCACAGCACCACCCCGCTCCACGTGCCCCAAATGTCCTCAGGCAGGGCTGCTTCTGCCTTGGCTCACCACCTAGGAAGGCAGCAGGTCTTTCCAGGGGCTGCCCCGAAGCAGACGGGAGTGGGCAGAGGGAGACGTGTTAGCAGAAGGTCACATAAATGTCTGTATTGTTCAACTGCATCCTCTAATAAGTCCCAAAGCCTGACCCCAGTGACCCCTCAGGCCCACCAGCCCAGAAATGGGTGGGAGAGAAGACAGTGCCTGGGACCAGGTGAGGAAGTACAGGAGTTGGCAACAGGCTGGGAGAGAGAGGAAGGGGGTGGAGGCCTGGATTTGGGTGGTCAGGGCAGCCAGAGGGACAGCAGCTGGCGATGGGGCGGAATTCCCCTAGGCCCCATAAAGGGGGAGCTTTGCTGGCCACAACCACCTAGAGAACCCATTGGAGAATGTTATCTAAAGTGAGGTTTCCTTGGATTCTGGGGCCACAAATGCCTTAGAGACCAAGAAAGTGTGTAGACAGCCACACTCACAGTGAGAAGAATCCAACAGAAAGGATCCCACAGAGCTGGCCTCAGAGGAGCAGACAGCTCCCAGGGAAGGGGCAAATCCTTGGCACTCTGAGGTGGCCAGTGTCAGGATTCCTTGAAGCATCCTCCGTGAAGGGACAGGACTTGGAGGCCCATGGGCTCTGCCCATGTCACGTGTGAATGTGCCACATGTGGACTCTGACAATCCAGCTTTGAACCAACATGCCTCCTGTCTCTCTGCCTGTCCAGTGGGTGGGCAGCACATTTCCCCAGAAGCTTGTCCTCAGGTGCCCAAGTTCCTGCTGCTGTGGGGATGGTGTCCCCAGAGTAGCCAATCTGAGCCCCTTGGGGCTGTCTCTCCTTCCTGCCCACTCTAGGCCTGGGCACCCAAGGCCAGGGACACTTTCCCACAGGGTACTGTCTACCTCACTGACCAGCTGGTGTGGCCTTGTGGGCTGTAGCTCAAGGCCACAG
The DNA here is from genome assembly GCF_000325575.1 of Pteropus alecto. Classification (NCBI taxonomy): domain Eukaryota; kingdom Metazoa; phylum Chordata; class Mammalia; order Chiroptera; family Pteropodidae; genus Pteropus; species Pteropus alecto. The sequence continues at coordinate 62,748,123 of NW_006494614.1, forward strand.
ACTTCCTCCTGGGAGCCCCCAGGCAGAGAGAGGAGGCAGGAGACAGCCTCCCGAGGCCAAAAGTTTAGCTGGGCTTGAACAGACTGCACCTTGGCCTGCACTGTTGAGAGATACCCCTAGGACTGTGTCTGGGGCCTAGGAGGGAAGGTGGGTGTGTTCCGTCAGCACAGGCACTGAGGATGGCCTCTGAGCTGGAAGCCAGGAGACCTCAGGTTCATCATTATCCTCAGGGCACCTCAGTTTTCTTGCTCATTAAATGGGTACAACAATCACCAAAAACCCTTCCAGCCGAGACATTCAGAGGCTCTATCTGAGGCCTAAGTGCTGTGGCTCACTACTGGTGGATCTCACTACTCTGCCCAGACCCTTTCCCACCAGCATGCACTTGGTTCCTTCTTCGGGTCTGTACTCAAATAGCTCCTCCTCTCTGTGGTCTCTCTAACCACCTGTTTAAGGTGGCAGGTGCACCCTCAGTGACCTGGTGGGCCCCCGCTGCTTTATTTATAGCACATTTGACTTTCTGATGTGCCCCAGGGCCCACTCCTTAACTGTGACTGTTGTTCTCCTGTGGCTTGACGCTGGGAGATGTGTTGTATATATTCACGATTGTGCCTTTAGTGCCTAGAGTGAGAGCTCAATACATGTTTGAGGGCGGGAAGCAGGAAGAAGGGGATAAGGGAGGAGGAAAGGGAGCAGGGCAGGGGGGTGGGAGCAAAGGAAAGGGGAATAAGGCAGGAGGGAGGAGGGGGAGGGGGGAAAGAAGGAGAATGAAAGAAAGGAAGTCTTCCTGTGAGGAAGTGTGCATTTCCTATCTGGTGATGTAACCACGTGACCCCAGCTCTCAGAGTTGGGAAATGTCCAGATAATACTTCCTTCCAGATAATACTTGCTGCCGGTACCGCCTTGCCCCACGGGGTCAATGGGCCACATTTGGGCAGCTGCACAGAAGCATAACTCTAGCTAACACCAAAAGACCTAGGACAGGTTCCAGGCAACAACCTTTGTGTCCCAGGATATCAGAGGGTGCAGCTTTTTAGAGATGCTGGCTTTACAGAGAACAGGGCTCCTGTGCCCAGGCTGCTCTTGCCATTCCAGAAGAAGGGGTTGGTCCCATGTGGTCTCAGGCCCACTCTCTCTGCTGTCCTTCAGACGGAGTCCCCAGCTGTGGAAAGAACTGCTTGAGCCCAGTCTCCAAGGCCAGAGCCACCCATCCACGATGGGAGCAGCGAAGTCAGCAGCCCACCCACCTGCTCCTACCAGCCCGGGGTGGCCCAGGCAGCATCTAGTTGTCCCTGAGCCAGCTCCTCCCCTGCCGCCCCCACAGACAGCCTCCTAATTCCTAACTTAATTTATTTTGACATCCTTGCTGCTGTTTGACCTCCTTATAGAGTCACATGGTGCTAAAACTCATTATCCCCCCCTTGAAACAGGAAGTTAATTAAACCCTTCACAAAGCCGGTGTTGACGAATGTCAGGATGGGCCCCTGATGCAGCTGCCCAGTGGCTCCAGGGCCTTGGGCTCACTGGCGGCTGGGAAAGCAAGGCCTGGCCCAGGCAGGGGCAAGAGGACAGACTGGACCCCCTTCCTTCCAAAGCAGCAACCAGAGTCCATTCTGGAGCAGAGGGTGTGGATTTCCTAGAAAGAATCTGGCTCTGCCACTTAGTTGCTGTGTAGCCTTCGGTAAGTGACTTCATGTCTATGAGCCTCAGTTTACTTGTCTGGCAAATGGGAATTCTAACAGTCCTCAGAGCACCGCTGTGAGCAGACAGTGTATTTGACCTATATAAGTGCTCAGCATGGAGCCTGGCACTGAGGAAGCCCCCATGACATTATCCTCACGGCTGCTAGTGTAAGATGGCAGAGCACTGAGCGCTATGGAAGAGGTCCCCGGTGCCCACAAGCCAGAGCAGAGAGGAGAGGCCTAGTCTTCTCTGGGAGCATTCATGGGCTTCCCCAAGGAAAGATGAGTGGGCCAGGCAGTGGGAGAGAAGGGTATGCACCACAGCAGGAAGAGCTTTCAGAAAGGCCCAGGCTGCAGGACACCTAGACCCATGTATAAGGAAGTTCAGAAAAGAGTATAAGAGCAGGGCAAGCAGAGGCAGAGGTTACCACGATGGCTCGTGATGGCTTCCGACTGCAGCAGGGGCAGTAATGGCTTTGCAGGGCCAGCAGGGTGAGGGCAGCAGTGGTCAGGGTGGTAGGTAAGGGAGGCTTGAAACAGGATAGGGGTAGTGGCAATGTCTCAGGGAGCATTTGAGACCCATAAAGAGGTGAAGTCACGGACACTGGGGTACGGTAAAACAGAAAGAGGGCCCTTGGTGTGTCCTGGTATCCTGAGGCCCTTCATCTGGCCTGGCCCCACAGTCTGCTCCAGCCCCAGGCATTTGAAACCCCACACTCAGCCCTCCCTGCCTTTGCTCCTGCTCTTCCCTTAGCTGAGAATGTCTTTCTCTCATCACTTCTTTCTTGAGCATCCTCTTCATCCTTCAATGTCCAGCTTAAGTTTCTAGAACATTCTGTGGCTCCCTTAGTCATAGCCCAATAACCAGTGCAGGGCCTGGCACATGGGAGGTGCCACAATTAGCCCCCTCCCCTACCCAAAGCAAACTGCCCAGCCCCGGGCCACCCTCCTGAGGCAGGGCAGCATGGAGCATGCCCACAGACTGCCAGCCCACAAGTCAGAGGGCAGAGGTAGATGAGATGTAATCCCAGAACTACAGTGACATCAAGGCTAGAGGAGCCCTGATCAAGCCCACTAAAATGGTAGAACCAGGATTCCAACCCAGTTCTCACAGCTCCCAGGCAAGGATTAAGAACGCGAGCTCTGGAGTTAGCCTGCCTGGGGTTACAGGAAGCTCTGCTGCTGGAGGACCACTCTGAGGCTTATTGTCTTCATAGCTTCCACAACAGCCTCGAATACTGTCTCCCAGACCCAGCTCTGCCACTTTCTGTCTGAATGACCCCGATGGTCATAACCACCAGAGAGTAGTACAAGGACATCATGAGAGAATATGAACCAGCCCAAAGGAAGGGCTTAGAAAATGCTGATGATGCAAAGATGACATCACTCCTAGAGTAAGTGCCCAGGATAGACCCATGCCCAGGAGATCTTCCTGGACCTAGACACCCTTGGCACCTCCTAGGAGGCCTCCAGGAAGCCTGCTATTGGCCTTGGAATTCAGCAAGCAGGGCACAACCAGGCCTTGATCAGAGCAGCCCAGCTCCATGCAAAGTCCCTCCCAGTTCCACAGTGGGTGCCGACAGCCCCTTATGTGGACTGAATGCAGTTATGTTTTTTCCACTGACTTGGATGTGAATCCTGGCACTCTGCAGTCATGCAGGGGCAGGCAGAAATTAGAGTTTACAACAGGCGGCCCATGGGAGATGGAGGTGGCCAGTGGGATACTCTCAGCAACCCTACACCCTGCTCTTCCTCTCCCACCTGATCAGGGACTCCTACAAAGTCCCACTCAGAAGTCACCTCCTCCAGGCAGCCTTTCCTGAATTCCGCAGGCAGAGGCAGTTGCTCCTGCTCTGGGCTCACCCAGACCTTCCTTTCATTTCTTGCTCCTTTTCCTCAGTTTATTTCTGTTATCAACAGATCTCCCCTGAGGGCGTAGCAGTGTGTTCAAGGTCCCATGGCATCACCACTGATCACCAGCAATACAGTTTCCTCCTCTGTATGATGGGGGTAATAATATCCCCTGAAGGGAAGATTGAGAAGCAAAGTATAGAAGGAAAATACTCCAGAAAGAGCTCTTACCTGGGTCAGGGCTGTCATGTCACTTCATGGGCCTGTGACCCACGCAGATGCATGAGACCTGCACTTGGGAAGTCCCCGCACTTGGTTTAACACTCTGCCATCACTGCCCTGAAATTCTTGTTTCATATTTATTTTGCACTGGGCCCTAAAAATGATATAGCTGGTCCTTGTCAGCAGGTTCTGTTTCTGACGTGCCTCTGCCCCTAAGCTGCTGGCTGATTTGGATCCTCGCAGGGCCTCCGTTTTTTCATCTGAATATGAGCAAAGAAGTGGCCAAAGTTAATTCCAATCTTCTAATCCTGCACCCTAGGCAGACATTACTAATCGATTATGGCTCTTTCTCCTGCCGACCCCTTGGATCCTCCTTAACACAGATTTCCAGCCATTCTAGCAGCAACAACCTGGATGTTTGTGCATAGAGCCTCAAACATAGTGCAGGTACCAGCCCATGGCCACCTCCTCCAGGAATCCCCCTGACTCTCAATTCCCCATCTTTGGGAAGGCATTAAGGCCCAATGGAAAGCACAGATGTCAACAAATATCATGGGAGCCCTGGATGAGTGAAACAGCCAGCCATGGGCCCCATGCTGTTCAGCGAGGGGTAATAATACCAGGCAGCTATAGGAAGGTTGTACCCACTGGCCCTGGATAGGGAGCCATGTGACCCTGGGCAGGTATCTTGGCCTCCCAGGCTTAATGTTCCTCTGTGTCCAGCGTCGGTGGGTGGTCCTGGGGTGGACCACAGCCTCCTGCCCTGCCTGCCACTCTCCTGCCCAGAGACACCCCCCTGAGAGCAGTCAGGGCAGGGGAGAGTTCTCAGCCTCTGGGGGTTACCCTTCTCTTCATCTGTTGGGTGGGGACAAAGGTAATAGGAGTCAGAATGGTGGGTGGAGGTCTCATGGGCAAAGGGCTCAACACTCAGCTAGCCTTACATGTGACAATGGTGATGATTATCTGCCATCAGGTGAGTGCGGTTCTTTGCAAAGTTCTTCCTGGTAGCATGGGGCCCAGCTAACTCCCTATTTCTTAAGAACATAGAGGAGAGGGTCGGGCACCAAATGCAGACCAAGAATATTAAAAGAATACAATTGTGCTCCCAGCGACAACTAATTCTGTGTAAACTTGAGCCTCACTGGAGATAGGGAGCCTCTGGTATCCCATGAACATATCCGAAAGGTCATCTCCATTACCAGGGTTGGAACGAACAGAACAGATCCTGGGACCCTCCCTGCCTTCGGATTACCCAGGCAGAAGGGTCAAAGGGGTTCCTTAAGCCTACTGAGGAGCCTGCTTCCTGGGCCTCCAGTAGGGGTGCCCGGCGGAGAAGAGGCTCTGAGGGGCAACACCCGTGGGCTGCTTGGGGAAGGAGAGCAGGGACATACCCCTGGCTTCTGTACCCTCTCAGATTTCCGGCCAGATCTGAGCCTAAGGGAGGAGGACCCAAGGTCCCCACTCTCCATTTGGGGGTCACGGCCAACAGGGTGTTGGACCCGGGGAGATGCTGCTTCCATGGAAGTCTCGGATGAAAGCCAGAGTCGGCCAGAGCCAACTCCACACTCCAAATCTGGCCTAAGACATGTGGGGAGTCAAGGCATTGGGCTTCCTGACGGATCACTGCCGCATCCCGCAGGTGGAGGAGGGAGCAGAGGCCAGGTGTTCTGAGCCAAACAGAGGACCTAGGGACGAAGTTTCAGGGCTGGGGGCGGTGCCATGGAAAGCTCGGGGCGAGGCAAGGGAGGAGCCGGGGCGGGGACGGGGCGGGGCCTCTGCGTATAGGGGCTGAACCAGGTCCGGTCAGGCTTGGGTGCGGAGCTAGCATCGAAGGTCAGGTTCAGAATGACCTGGAGCACGGCCGGATACCGTGCCGCGGAGCGGCGAGACAGCGTAAGTCGCTGAGTTCGAGCCGGGCCTGGGTACAAAGCTGTAGGGCCCAGGAAGAGTCGATGAGGGTAGAGGTTTGCCCAAGGCCGTAGGCGTGGCCTCTACATGAGGCCGTCTCAGTGAGGGCGGGGCCAGACGGGGCTGGGCCACGGAGCCGGAGGCGGGGTAGGGCGACAAACTAGTATTAGTTCGGGGGCGTGGCCGCAGTGCTGGGGGCGGGCCGCAGCGGTGAGGGCGGGGCGAGGCCAGCTCTGT
>NW_006494614.1:62754777-62756688 GCF_000325575.1 Pteropus alecto
AGGGGTGTCCGCCCAGAGGGCGGGGAGCGCGGTGGCTGGGGACGCGCCCACCTCGCGGCCTGCCCCTCCCCCGCATCTCCGAGATGGTGCGGCGATAAGGTGGCCCCGATCTGGGCCCAGATAAAGTTTAAAATATTCCATTCTGCAAGTCCCATCCTGATAAGATCGCTCTGTCGGGACGGGCTGAAATTGTGATCTTATCTTGCGCGGTTGACTCTCCCAGGCTTTGTATCTAGAGGGGGAGAGAGAGACCTGGGAGGGAGAGGGGGCAACCAGGGCCGCATGGAAATGCTTGGCCAAGTGGCGGGGGACCGGCCCTGCGCCCACCACCACTCCTGTTGGCCACAGAGCCGCGTGCCTTGCGAGGGTAGGGCGTGGGGGTCCTGTGCAGCTACTGCAGCCCAAGCACTGGGCTCCAGCCACTCAGACCCCCCGCATCCTGTCGCCAGGGTCTGGAACTCGAGCCTTCCCAGCTCAAAGACAGCATCCTGAAGGTCCGACCCGACCAAGGCCGCAGAAGGTGTGCTCGGATGCCTGTGGGCACACACGCCCTCCATCCGAGGGGCTGCTCCAAATGAGAGAGGGGGCTCCTGGGGACTCGACTCCAGGCCAGGGTCGCCTCTACACGCGTCCAAGTTTCTTGCCCATCCGGCCGCTATGTCCACTTTGCGGATGCCCCCGCGATAAAAGTGCCCTGTACCCTTTGGGCCACTCGGGTGCGCGAGGAGCGACAGAGCGAGCGCACAGGAAGCGCTGCTCCCCACTCCATGCCAATAATAACTTAATGCTTTGACATCCAGGGCTGGGGCGCCAGACTTCCTCCGGGGGTCGCATCTCCCAGTCCAGACTGGCAGGTAGTCGGGGCCTTCTGGGAGGCGATGAGCAGTGGCTGGCCCACTCCCAGCCCCAGGCATCCGGACACTGCCACTTATGTCCACATAACCACTGCCACCAGGACCCCAAGTGCAAACTCCTGGGGGAGTGTCTATTCTAGAGGTCCCGGGAAGAAGTGGGAACACAAGTGTGAATCCAGGTTCCCGTAACCCGATTGCCTCAATGTGCAAGGGAGACCTATTTTCAGAAAGTCGCCTTCTATCAAGTCAACTGAAGTATTAAAACCACCCACAGGTCCCGATTTGTGCGCGGTCTCTGGTTTCTTTTTCCCCTCCTCCCCTGTGCGCCTCTGTTCGGTCTGTTCTCATGTGTGCATATGTGTGTGTGTTTCGGCGTGATGAGAAATGCAGATAGCGCGGGCAAGGAGATCGCAGGTTGGGAACCGATCGCCAGCGCCGATAAGGCCTCGAGCAGGGTGAGCGCCCGGGCCCAGCTGGGTCGGCGGAGCTCCGCGGGTTGGGGACAGGGACCCCAGCGTGCGCATGAGCGAGCCTTCGCTCCACGCGCCCTGGACCTGGGCAGGGGAGGGGACCGGGTCTGGGAGGCGGGGCCGGGCACTCTCCCTGCGGCCCCGGGCGCCTCCTCCCCACCGCAGATCTTTGCGAGTTAAGATGCAAGAGCTGATTGTCACCAAGCGGCGGCGCCCGCCCTCCCGCCCTCTGCCCGGGGCTGTGCGTGCGGACCTCGCAGCTGTGCGCCGGCCGCACTGGTCTCACCTGCAACCAGGCTGTGGGTGCAGAGGGGAGGGGACCGAGCTTGGGGCCGCCGCCCCCCGCGCTCCCACCAAAGCCAGGGCACAGCTGCCCGCGCCTCTGTGCGCCTTTTGTTCCGCGCAGAGATAGATGTGCTGCGCTGATAAGGCGCGTAACCGATGGCGGCGGCGATAGGCGCTTCCATTTATTAACTTCAAACGTGGGAGCGGGGTAGGGCTAGGCGGGAGCTCGGCCTTGGCCGGCCAGATGGCTGAGATGATAGGCCGGGCCGCGCTGGCGGGGGGCGCCGGGCAGGGGGCAGCCC
>NW_006494614.1:62756791-62758693 GCF_000325575.1 Pteropus alecto
TCCCCTGGGTCGATGTGAGCTCCGATAAACGCTGGGGCCGGTTGGCTGGATGGCGATCGCCAAGAGTGATAAGAAGCCTTATCTATGGCCACCAGGCCCCGCCGGTTCGAGGCAACAACAGCTTAGGGGCGTCGCAGCTGGGGCGAGTGGGGGCCTCGGACCCAGGCAGGGGCAAGAGGAGTTGGCATCTGCGCCAGGGTGCGTCTGTCTGGGCGAGTTTTTATCCCAAACACACTTCATTGCCAAGAAGGTGATCCTCCCCCTGCGGGTGGTACAGTCCATCAAAATGAAAGAAAAGTGACTGTGCTGGCCTGGAGTGGGGAGGAGGTCACCCCGCCCCTGATTCCTATTAGATAGTGTGAGATAGCCAGGGGTAGGGTTGGCACCACCAGCAGGAAAGAGGGTGTTTTTCCCCTTGAATCATGTTGAGGTTGGTGTCGTTGATGGCAAGTGTGAGGTGTAACTTGCTTGGAGTTTTCTTGAAAAAAAAAAAAATCGAGGTGATTTCTATTCCCTAGGCTGAGTTTTGGGGGGATTCCAGTGTGCTGGTATCTTTTTGAGCAAGTCCCCCAAATCAGGAGAGAAGATCTTCATAGATCTGCTTTGCTTCACTCAGAATGTCTTTATTGAGCACTTGCTGTATGCAAGCACTGGGTCACACCACCTTGGTGAGATGGGAGGGAGTGAGGCTGGTGGCAGTGTGGAAGTCAATACAGGGTAGGCAGTGGAGAGCAGATGGAGTATATTAAGTAGTCGGGGACACTTCCTAGAATGGGGGGACTTCCAGTGAGGTGAGGAAGAGGTCAGCCATGGTGGAGTCCCAGGGACAATGGGCAGGCCTCACTTCCCAACTCTGAAAAGTAGAGTGATGATTCCTGGCTGTTGTGGGGAGCTAAGAGGCAGGGGATGCTAGGGATGGGCTGGCCTGTTTAAGGAGGTGAGAATGAGGTCAGGAAGGTGGGGCTGGGCCTCAGTTTCCCTTTCTGAAAAACGGCGACAGGAGTGAATCCCCAGGTCAGACTAGGGATGTCGAGGGGCCTTTACAGTGGGAGGGTCTCTGGGGACCATGGATACCAGATACCAAGTGGAAACCAAGGCCAGCCAGGGAAGGGGCTCTCAGAAGAAGCTGGGCCTTGTGGGCCCAGCCCCACCAGTCCTCGCTGGGCCCAGCCCTAACAGCTGCTCCAGCTCCATCTCAGATGATGTGTTTTTCACACATTCTCAGAGTTTGATTAAACAAATTATTGGTGGCCACAGGATGACTAATTTACTCCGAGCTTCAAAATCACCTGCCTGCTCTCCCCAGCAGCCTGACGCCCACCTGTGGAACTAACAGTCAGTGCTTTCTGGCAAGGGCTAGTTATGGGAGAGCCAGGGTTAGGCCCAGAAAAGAGATGAGGTGGTCTCTGTGTGAGTTTTTATGAATGTAAGCGTGATTGTTGGCACAGGCCATGCACACTCTCTTTCCATGTGTGGGAGGCACCTGGAGTCTGCCTAGCTCCTAGGAGCCACCTTGTAATGCCCATCGCCCCACTCTAATGGCAGAGAGGCGAGGAAAGAGGGGGCTGTGACGACCTGACTGCCCCTGACTCAAGCCATCATAGGCAGGTTACTTTGCTTGCCATGCCTGCCATAGCCTCTGAAAAACAGGTATGACAGTCCCTGTCATCCAGAGGTTGACAGGGACCTAAGTCCTGCCCTCAGCTGGCTTTGACACCCTCCTCAGAGTTCTGGAGGGCATGAGGATTAAGCTATAGTGAGCAAAGGAGACAGAGGACTTAGAGACCTTCGGAGGGACTTATTCACAATCCCCACTCCTGAATGTGGACTGGTGCACTCTGGAGCCCAGCCTCCCACCCTTGATGGTGGGGCTTCACCCAGCTCCGGACTGTTCTTGGCATT
>NW_006494614.1:62758729-62764640 GCF_000325575.1 Pteropus alecto
AAAGATAGTCAGCTCATTCGATAGTAATGATGATATTAATAATAGCTAATACTTACAGAGCTTACTCTGTGCCAGGCCACATATTAACTTAAAGCAGGTCCTATTCTTATCATCATTTAAATCTAGGGAAACTGAAGCACAGAGAGGTTAAGTTTCTCATCCAAGAAAGTGGCAGAGCCAGAATTGGAATGCAGGTAGCTTGGCCCCTCACTCTGAACCGGTATATCCATGAATATCACACTGCTTTCCCACAGTCCTCTCACCTCTGCCTGCCTCTGGGCTCTCCAGGCCTCAGTCTCCACACCTGTGAAATGGCCTTGGGGAGCAGAGGTGTTCTGGGTTCTTTCCCAACCATGCCCTTGCCAAGTTCCCCATGGAAGAAGACATTCCTCTGCAGGGGTGGCCCCTGGGGAGACTTCACCCAGTCCTACCCAGGGGCCTGAGACTGGCCTAGCCTTGATCGCCCAGCCAGCCCCTCCCCGGAGGTCACCAGGAGCCCAGCATGGCACCAGCACTGCCAGCGATTTAAATGGGTCAGTTGGGGAAGAAAGGAGGAGGGAATGCGATGCCATTAATTGTACCCCTTATCTCCTGTTTCTATGCCAACCAGACGTTCCTGGGGCTTGACGGGCTCGTGAATAATACTCCCGGCCGGCCTATCTGCCATCGACAGGCCTCCTCCTGGAGGCAGCTGTTGCCTCGCCGATTGTTATCACCTACCCCATAGACCCAGGCCTGGGCCCTCATGTAGGCCAGCCAAGCCACACTTGGGCACCTGGCTGGGCTCCGGGAAGATACCATACCCATGTATCTTCCTGAAGCTGCCCCTGGCCCCATTTCACAGATGGGGAAACCGAGGCCACAGCTACATGTGTGCTCTCTGGACCTTATCTGCTGCTCCCCACTCAGGCAGGAGTACCCTGGGGTGAAGGGGGTTCCCCTTGCAGAGAAAGTCAACCTCCATGTCTCCTGGCCCTCTGTGGGCCTCAGTGTCCTTGACTGTGGCAGTAGGGAGCAGATGACCCCACTGGTAAGAGCTCAGCTCCTTTCAAGCTACACTGCATGTGGCCCTGTGAGAAGGAGAGAGCCTACACTTGTAGGCGCAGCTCCCCTCAGGACTGAGCTCCTCATCAGGGCTGCGCACAAGCCGAGGCTGGGAGGATCTCTCTCTTTGGCTTCCTTCGGTCTCTTCCAGCCACAGGTCCTCTGCACGGCTGCTCAGAGCTCTGCACGGGCAGGTCATTCCCCGACTTCCATACCCACCCTTCCTGAAGTGACCTCATCAGTCTGTGTGATCACTCACTCCCTGGGAGCAGGGAGTGGGTCTGTCCTGTGCCCACACAGTGGGCCTCTCAGAACTCTCTGTCAGCTAAATGATCAGATGGATACAGGGCATGAAGTGGACGTGGGCTGGGATCCACTTATTGCCGTGGGACTAGGGGCAGTGCCTTCCCCATGCGAGCCTCGTTTTCCCCATCTGCCAGCCCCTGAGAACAGCTGTGAGAATCGAAGGGAAATACACATCATCTGAAACAGATGCCACTAATCATCCTCTTCCTCCTCCTTGGCAGTATCTCTGTGGTCAGTTGGGTCAGATCTGTAGTTTCCAGCTTATATGAGATGGAGAAATTCCTTTACCCAAACTCAGAGAGTAAAACACATGCAGGGCCTTGCCGGGGAAGTGCCCCCACCCACTCCCCAACCCTGTGGACCCCTCTTCCTGCCAGCCTTCCCCTCCTGCTCATCCCCACCACATTTTGCCAAGTGGATACTCAGTCTGTGCAACCTTGACACATTGTTTGCCCTCACTGGGCTGGGGTCTACTCTGTCAGAAAGAAGAGGGCCTGCACTGAGGAGTGGTTGATAATGTTCTTCCCCCCGCCCCCACCTCCTACCCTACCTACAGTGAGCTCTGGATGGGTCTAAACCAAGCCAGCCCAGAGCTGAGGAGCCACAAGGCCAGGTAGCCAAGTGAGAGGACCCCAGACTCTCTTCTGTCCCTGTGCCCATTTCACAGATGCAATGGGAGCTGGAGGCCTAGAGAGGAAGGTGGGCTTACTGGGGGCCCCCAGGCAGTAGTTGGTAGGGCCAGGAGAGCAGTGGGCCTGGCTCAGCCTGGGAGAGCAGGTCCAGGAGGGGGTGGGGTCTCCGTAGGAAGGCACACTTAGTGGTTCCTGGCAGGGAACCAGGCAGCATCAGTGTGGCGCTCCTTCTCTGCCTCAGTTTGCCCGTTGAGCACATCCCAGTCCAGTGCCCTATTTTTCAAATGAGGACATAAAGTCTGCAAGAGGTTGGGACTTGAGTTCTGCCTGGGTCAAAGAGGAAATGGAGGGGGGGATGGGCTAACTCTGAGGGAGGTCTGGGTCTCAGCCTCCACTCTCACCCCAACCTTTCATCTCAGCATGCGGATCTGAGCTAGAAACCCCAAGTGAGACTGGAGGTTCAACTCCGGCTCATGACTTTCCAGCTGAGCACCTTGGTGAGTGTTTCCGTTCCTAGCTCTGAGTCTCTCATCTGTAGAATGTATGCAACACGGTGCCTGGTCCAGTGGCTGTGCTGAGAGCTCAAGCACCAGGACACAGCAGGTGTCAACAAACAGCAGCTGTTGGAGCATACCCGAGGTCCCAGATCGGGTGGGGACCTGGGTTGTGTGCTACTGGGTGATATTGCTCCCATCACCACAACTGTCCATGGGTCCACCAGGTGGGCTGAGGACAAAGACCCTTTCCTTGGGGACCTCAGGGTTCCATCCCCCACAGCAGGGAGCCGGGGTGCTGAGCTCCAGGCCTGGGCTGTCCTCTGGGCTTCAGGCCAGCCTTTGCCTCTAGAGTGGGAGGCTACTGCAGTAGTGGTCACTGCTTAGCCATGAGTCCTGGCCTCGCTGTGACCCTGTGGGCAAATGACTTCTCTCATGCCTCAGTTTCTACTTTTGAAGGAGGAGCTTAATAAGAGCAGCTCCCTCCTGGGGCCTTTATGTCCGGTCTGTGAGATCTCAGATGCAAACTGTAAAGTGCTGACCCAGGGTTGTGTCCTTGATGGACACTGCAGCTCTGAGAGCTACAGTGTCCATCAAGAGCTACAGTGTTCATTTTTTAAGAAGGACTCATGGGCAGGGGTGCCCTGACTATAACACACCCTGGGCTGGGCCAGCCTCACACCTAAGCCATCTCAGTCCTTTCCTGCCCAGGGCTCTTCCCTACTGTTATGATCATCATCGTTATTGACTGACCCATTTTATAGGTGAGAAAACTGAGGCCCTTGGAGACTGTGACATGCTTGAGGCCTCATGACACAGGAGCTGGGTCTGTGGACCCCAGAGGTGGGCAGAGTTTTCCCTGGACAGTGCCCACTCAGCCCCCTAAGCCACCTGCTCTTCTGTCCTGTATCCTCCTAGGGCCTCTCTAGCCCCTCTCCTCCCCTCCTCCTTCTCCCTCCCCAAAACCCCATGTTTGGGAGAAGGCAGTGGCCCCGCTGAGGCAGGAATGTGGCAGCTGACCTTGGGCCAGAGCCCGGTGAGGCAGATAAGCCGGCCCTCCTCTTGGCCTCCTGTCCCTCCATTCTGCCTACCCTGGGCTGGCAGCCTGTGGACTCTCAGAGCCTGGGTCTCCCTACCTGTAAAAGAGGTGATGGGGTGATGATATACAGCTTTTGTGAGCCCAGGCCTGGTCAGAGCCCAGCCCAGCCCAGCCCTGGTGCTCTTGGTTCCTCCAGTTCAGGAGCTAGAGTGAAGACAAAGACTCAGCCGGCCAGCCAGCGTCTGCAAGCTCCTACCTGCTAAGCACTTTGCAGGCATCCCCTCCTACGATTCTCCAGTTAGGGTTCTCAACCCATTTTGCACACATAGAAATGGAGAATCAGTCAGTGTAGGTGGCTACACCAGAGTCACACAGCATATGAGTGAGGTGGAGACAGGATAGATGGAGTGGTCTATGTGAGCCCTGCCCCAGCAACCAGCCTGGGTCCCTGTGTTCCAGCCACTCCCCCCTACCCCTTTCATAACTGGCAGGTATATTGCTTCCTGGGAAAGAGGAGAGGCCACAGGGAGCATCTCTGAATATGGGTGCTACCACTGTGAACAGGTAGAATCCTGGGGTCAAGGCTCTTGGACTCCACAGGTATCCAGAAATTATCTCACTTTCCTGAACCTTTCTCTATCTCTGCAAGATGGGGGTGTCATGGGGACACTGGCCTGAACTCTGATGGTGCCTGGGCCTCATGTAAGTCATCGAGCCTCCCTGAGCCTCAGTTTCCCTCTACAAGATGAAACAGACCTCCCTAGACATCTCAATGAGACGAATGAGATTTGACATAGGAGGTACAGCCTAGGCCAGAGCTGGTGTGTCATCGTATTGTTCGACAGAATTTAAAATGAAGAAGATAGAGGGGCACCTCTCCCCTCCCCAGGCTCCCTCAGGCTGCTTCCTAACAATTCCTCTTGATGTCTAACTTCAAGACCTCCAGCTTTCCTAATCTGCCGCAATTTCCCTTTTCTCCATCAAGTCCCCACCCTGTAAGTCAGACCCAAGGAGCAAGAGGGGAAGGGCCCCAGAGCCAGGTTGTCTTGGCTCCTTCCTGCAATGAGGGTCTGACAAGAGCTGCCAGAATTCCCCCTGCTAGGGACAGGGCCTCATAGGCAACGGTGGATGCATTCTAGGTATTGTGGATTCTTAGCCCCCAGGGAGTGATGGGCCTGTTGCTGCCCCCTCAAGCTGGTCTGTGGGCTGCTCTGGTAATCAGCACTCAGCTCCTAGAGACAGGGGTTAAAGCCAATCCTCAGAGCCATGGGCAGCCATAGGGCCTTGCGTGGCCTCCTCCATCTGCCCCCAGCTTATTTGGGGCCCCAAGCTCGTCCCTCAACCACACTGGGCTCACTGGCCATTAACTGAGCCCCTGCTCTGTGCCCAGGACTTACATCCATGAGCTCACACCCTTCCCCCCAGCAGCCTTCAAGGGAGGCTCAGTGATTAGCCCAGTGCACAGTGGAGAAACTAAGGCTTTGAGAATTTAAAGGTCAGACCCAGGACTGCAGAGAGGGAAAAGATGGCTATGGTGGCGGTTTTCAGAGTAGAGCTCTTAGCTCCCTGCTAGGCCTGGCGACATCCAAGTTCAAGTCCAGGAATCTGAGACCTTCCTGTGGTTCCAAGCAGCATCCAGCTCTTCCTGCTTTCCTCACTGGCTGTGTGACCTTGGGTGAATCCCTTCCCTTCTCTGGACTAAGGTGCCTACTGCCCAGCATTCCAGCTGCAGGAGAGCAACTAGAACCGCAGTTATCAGACAGGGGATCCGGGCGGAAGGGGTCCTAGGGGTCCTAGGGTGAGACCCATGAGCCCTGTCACAGCTGCCCCTCTTTGAGTGGGAACACTTAGTCTCCAGAGGCTTGGAATGAGTGCATTTGGGGACCTTTTCCTCTGAATGGACAGAGGTGTTCTGTTTATGAGCCCTGAGTACCCCACCCCATAAGTGTCCCATGCAAGGGCCCTGAGGGAAGTGGGAGGCCCTCAGCATTTAAGGGGCACGAGAACATACCCCAGGCTCCCCAGGCTGCCAAGGGTCTATGGAATGTGAGCTGAGCCTTAGGTGAGGACCTACAGGGGCAAAGCCCACCAGAATGTCCCCCACCCTACTGATATTTCCTGCTCCTGGGGCTTGGGCCTAGAAAAGGCCCTAGGCAGTGAACAGGGGACCCTGCAGGTCGAAAGGTAGGAGAGCAGGGTGTTCACGCCCCAGCCGCACCCACACTGCCCCCGCCGCCCCCCGCCACACACACACACACACCAGGCCTGGCACAGCTCAGAAGGGCCTAGGACCACCCAGCCCCACTGGGACCCAGAAGTGGCCTCCTGCCTCAGTTTCCCCTCCTATGCAGTATGCCCACACCTGGCCCCACCAAAATCAAATCTTTGTCCAGAGA
>NW_006494614.1:62764685-62812018 GCF_000325575.1 Pteropus alecto
TCCCTACACTCACTTCAGTGGCCTTGAGGGTCTGCACGCACACAAGCGCTCAGGGGCCCTGGCCAGACCAGCGGTTCCCTTCTGCCTCCCAGCTTTGCCGGCCAAAGCCCAGTCTGCCCCGAACTGTCTCCGGTCCGGGCCTCTGGCGGGCGCAGGTTTCAGCTCCTGTGATAACTCGGAAAGTTGAACTGGCCCCATTACTGCACCCAGATGGTTGGCAAGATACAGCCTTGATAATGGGGGAGATATGGCGTCTCTGTGGCCAATAGCCCAGCCTCTCCACCCATTAACATTCCCCACCAGCGATCCGCTCTGCTCCTATCTCCTCCATTTCCACTCCTCCCGCAGATAAGAATGGAAATTCTGACTTCATAGCTCACTGATTAAAGTGTCTGGATTTCTTGATAATACACAGATAAATTATGTTTTTGAAAAAGAAGGTAGGGAGGAGGGTGGGGAGGGTGGGGGCCCTGGAGGGGAGGCTTTGGCTGTCTCTCCCGGGCCTTTCCTGGCCTCCGGGCCGGCTGTGCACCTTGGAGCGTCCAGCATGCACCTCCTAAGCCTCTGTACAAAGACAGCATCCCAGGGCCTGGCCAGGGAGGCAGAGCAGGCCTCCCTGAGAAGAAGGAATCACATTGGAGGGATTGGTGCCCGGGCCTGGGGGCAAGCCCTCTGTGGGGGGAATTCAAACCTTGTCAGAGCCAGGAGTCTGGACCTGGCTGTCTGGGTTCTAACTCTCGGGGCACATCTCTGTGCCTCGCTTTCCTCAACTGTCAAACGGGCCCAGGCTTAAGAGAGGATGCAGGGCCCCGCAAGGGCAGGAATTTTGCCTATTCAGGTCTGCTGTCTCCTGGACACCTAGAACAGTGCCTAGTTATACAGTAAGTGCCCAATAAATGTTGAAGGACCAAGCAGAGCCCCATTTGCCAGTTGGGGAAGGGAAGGGCTCCCAGTCGTCTCCCTACCTCATCCCCAGCCATCCTGTTTCTGGTGGCTAGCCTAGCTGCCGTGAGTGACGGCGGCGCCCAGATGGGACTGAGGTGCCATCTTCGCGTCTGTCTGGATAAAGCTGCCTCCTTCAGCTGATCTAAGATCCGGTGCTGATGGTGCGATTAGCGGCGATTAGGGCCGGCGTGTGGCTAATCCTCCCAGTGAGGGACAGGTGAGGCAGCTGTGGGGGGGGCCAGCTCGTGGAGAGGGACACCCAGCCCCCAGCTGTGCAGGAGGGGAAAACAAGGCCCTGGCGGCCTTGGCATGCCCTCAGGGACAGTAGCCAGGCCAAGCCCGCCTCCTTCACTTGCAGAGGGTCCTCCAGAGGAACTACAGGGCTCCTAGCAGCCACAGGGCAGCTGGCCGTTTCCCCTCTTTCTGCATTGATTTTTAAAATGACCCTTGAGAAATGAGATTCTCTGTGAGCCCAGAGGCAGGAGGCCTGAATGGGCAGTTAGCAACATTTCTGGTTGGCTCTGGGACTCCCCAGTTATAATAATCTTAATGGCAGTATACTCAGTAAAGGTAATAGCTCCCTTTACTGAGTATGGGATATGCCAGGCCTGGACTTAACCTGTGTTAGCCTGTAGAGTCCTCCCAGCAGCCCTAGGAAGGGCACCTCTGACCTCATTTCTACTAGGAGGAGGACTCAAGTCTCAGAGAAGTTGAGTAACCCACCCAAGGTCACACAGCGTGGGAGAGAGCAGTAGAGACTCTGGCTTAGAGGCCTGGTCAAGGTGTGTGACTACTCCAGGCCACACAGCCCTGCCCAAGAACAGTGGATGATAGGTACCTCTACGTCTGCTCTCAGAAAATTGGCTCCTTTGGTGATAAAGTAGGTTTCTTTCTATCTTGGGTTTTGATTTCTTTCAGTGTTCTAAGGGAAGTCAGCTATTTCCAGTTAAATGGGTACATATGCAGGGGAAGGGGACAAGTGTAGGGTGGGGTTACTGAGGTTTGGTTCCTGCTCCCCGGGCGGATGGCCTGGGCAAGTGACTTAATGTCCCTGGGCCTCAGTTTCCTCACCTAATGGGTATGATCACAGTTCTGGCCTCCTTGGTCTTTGACGAATGAGATGGGAGAGAAATGGGGACAGCATCGAGGGTTCTGGGGCTCTCTGGGGAGCACAAATGTGCAGGGGCAAGGGTTCCTGGGGCTGCCGGCTACACGTGCTCCATGAATCTCATCAGTGTTCTTCCTGGACTATTTTTGGCAAACAGCTTCAGTTCGTAGAGGCCCAGGATTCCATCCTATCCCACCAGTGACACAGGTGGTCCTGAAACCTATTTTCTATGGCCTTGGGAGTCTGTTCCTAAGACAGCCACCCTCTGTTTTCACCAGGGCCAGAGGGAATGCAGAGGGAATGTGGGGTCCAGCCTGCCCCGTTGCTATGGCTCACAGGCACTGCCTTGTTCTGAGCCTGAGTTTCTGCATCTGTAAAATGGAGCTAAAGATACTAAGACCTGCACTACAGGCCTTGGGCTCTGGCCAACTCCCCTGTGGGCTCCCTGTCCCCGCTCAACTATGCCCACCAGAGCAGGACTTCTCAAAGTAGGAGTTCAGCACCCAGTCTCTAGACCACCAGCCTCCAGGCTCAGGTTTAAATCTCAACCCCACCGCACCTTTGTTGTGTCTCTTCTCTGAGCCTCTCTGCCCTCATCCAAGAAACAGGGAGTCATCCCCTCCTGGGACCCTTGTGCGAGCTCATGAGGGGGAGCTGGATTCTTTGCTCTGCAAGGGCAGATGTGCTGCTGCTGCTGCTGTCTGCATGGTGACAATGACCCCAGGACCTCCACCCCTTCTAGCCAGGAGCTCTGGGCCAGGGTGCTGGATGTGTTGGACACACTGAGGGAGGAAGTCTGAGAGAAGGAGGCTCTACCCCTTGGTTCCTTGGCTTGGGGGCTGGGGCTGGGGGTGTGTTCGACCCTACCCACCCCCAACAAGAAAGAAAAAGGAACTGTGATAAACAGGACGATAGGCCTGTGTGGTGGAGGAGTCCTATCCCTGTTATCTATCTGCCTGCTGCTCTGAGCGGTTCTGTTGTTTCCCCTTATCTCACTCACCAAAATGCCAGGAACAAAAGCACAAGCACACTCACACACTCACACCCCTGAGCCCACCGCCCCGCAACTCACAGAGCCCTGAGAAAGTGGCGTCATTAGATCTAAGGCAAAAGCCAGGGGGGTTGGGTTCTCTTAAGATCATCATCATCATCATCATCATCATCATCATCATCATCACTTTGCAAAGGAAACCAAAAATAGCCCACCCTGAGACAAGGCAGCTAAAATTAAGAAGTTGCCCCCTACAAGTCCTCCCTGGAGGGAAGGACCCAGCCTTGGTGTTGGGGGACTAAGACTTGGGGAGGCTCCGGCTGTGCTGCCGGGAACTGGCTGTGTGACCTTGGTTCAGAATCTTTCCCCCTCTAAATCATTCCTAACTGGGGGAGGGGGATAGGTGGAGTTTGAGAATTTGAGAAAACCTTAGAGGAAAAGGGAGAGTATGAACTATAACCCAAGTCTTCCCCATGCGGCAGGCAGCCCTTTGTGTCAGGGACTTGGGGCTGGGGCAAGTCACCCAGAGCCAGTCACCACTGGGACCTGTTCCCTCAGAACCTAAGCTCTCCCCCAGAGCCCAGAGCCCCAGCCAAGCCCCCCAGAGTCTGGCACTCCCAGATCCCAGCCCAGGATCCTATTAACTTCCCCCAGAGCCCAGCCCAGTCCCTCAGAGCCCAAGTCTCTCATCCTGGCATCCCAGAATCTGGCATTCATAGAGCACGGGGCCCTCCTAACCTAGTCCACCAAAGTCTAGCACCCCCGGAGTCCAGCAGCCCTAGCCTAGCTCCCCAAAGCCCCTGCAGCCCAGCCCTACAATCCTGCCCACTCAACAACTTCAGGCACCCATCACCCAGGGAACCAAGGTCCTAACCGGTGTGCTGGCAGCCAGTGGAAAATGGGGCATGCAAATGGACATGAGTGAGACCCAGGGATTGGCTGAGCACTGTGTGGGGGGCGGGCCTCCTCCATTGAAAGCAGTTAATATGGTTGACAGTGTCCCAGTCCAGATCTTGCCCCAGTGGTGAAAATCTCCCTGCCCCAGCTCTAGAAGGGCCAATCACTCCAGGCCTTGCTATCAGAGCCACCCATTTGCCTGTGCACAGAAGGCTAGACAGGCTGACCTTTAAATGACCTCCTGCTGACCCTCAGAGCCCAGATCCCCACAGCCTGAATTGGGGGGCCAGGATTTGTGTGTTCCTTAGATCAGCGCTGCCAACTCTGACTCCCAGATGAGAACACTGAGTTCAAAAGCAGGGTGGGAATAGCTCAAGGCCAGCCAGCTTCCCCTCCTACTCCCTGTGTTTGGGCACCTCCAGACCCTGTGCATGCTGTCCCTCGACTCTCTGCCCTCTCTCAGCTATAATTTTTGTACAGAACCATGTTCTGCCAGGCTCTTGGTAGCACCATCTTCATGAATGACAGTCCCAACCCGTTTGTCA
Source organism: Pteropus alecto (assembly GCF_000325575.1). Taxonomy (NCBI): domain Eukaryota; kingdom Metazoa; phylum Chordata; class Mammalia; order Chiroptera; family Pteropodidae; genus Pteropus; species Pteropus alecto. The sequence continues at coordinate 62,769,172 of NW_006494614.1, forward strand.
GACCTGCTTCCCCTCTGTAATCAGGAGAGTCTCGTCTCTGCCTCCCAGGGCGGTTTCTGTGCTCCCCAGCAAGCCCTGTCATTGCCTGGGCCTCGGTTTCCCCATCTACACAATGACAAGGATGTTCTCTGGGGGTTCCCTACTCTTTTTGTGGCTGTAATGTATTCTAGAAACTTGGGGTCTTCCGGATTTCTCATTTTTCAGAAATTTACAAAACAGGAGACCGTATCTGTAGGAAATGTTCAAGCAACTTTGGGGCATTCATTGTGTTCAAAGTCACTTTGCACCCCCACGGGATGTCTTGTGAGCAAGACGGTACCCAGGTAAGGCCCAGCCAGCCCAGAGCCCGGCCAGAGCGCCCCCCCCCAGCTCCCACAGTCCCAGTAGGGCTTCGTGACCCAAAAACCAGCCACAGGCGTGGGTGTTTTTCAAAAACGCGTAAGTGGAAAATAGCAGAGAGGTGAGGAAGGACGAGTTTGGGCTGAGATCTAAGGGGAGGAAACAGGGAGGGGGCCATCAGGCCAGAACCAGACTGCCAGTGTGTTCTCAGCCCCTCACCTCTCCGGGCTTCGGTTCCCCATCTCATAAGATTGGGCGATGGTGCCTCCTGGGGGTTGGGGGTGGGGTGTGAGGGTCAGAGGGACTCAGTGTGCTTAAGAGAAAGGATAGTGTGGGAGGGGTCTCCTAACACCTGCCTGGAAATCTCTCTAAGAGGTGCCCCCCATTCTACTGCCAGCTCTGTCTCCCCCAGAAAAGTACACAGCATACAGTAGGTGCTTGATAAATACTCTCTGGATTGATTTTTAAATCTACTTCCCACCTCAGCCCCTATCCCAGCAGAGCAAAATAAACCCAAGGGAAAAAGGGAAACTGGAAGCAATAGCTAGTGCCTGCACGTGAGCACGTCGTGGACAGAGCCCTGGAGGGCAGGAACTAGGATCCTTACCAGTGAACAGCGAGGTCCCTGTCCCTGAGGCAGGGCTGGGGCTCATTCCTTCTGAGGCTGCCTGGGAACTGGGACAGACAGGCTGACCTCTGACTTGTACTGAGCACCTACTGTGTGTGGGGCCTGGACCAGGGATCCCAGTGACCTTCACATGCAGGGCCTCAATCCCTGCCCTCATGGAGCTCTAGGCTGGTGGGGAGATAGGGAAAAAAAGAATCCCTAACAATGGAAGTGCCCTCTGGAGCTGGGGGATTGGTGGTCAGGGAAAGCCAGGTGGCCACACTGAAACAGACTTTAAGCAGAGACGGATGGGATGGTGGCACGTGTGGGGAAGAATGTTCCTGGCGGAGGGAACAGCAGAGGCAAAGCTCTGAGCAGGGAATGAGATATCACAGTGAGAAGAGAAATGCCAGCCCCCTGCTCTGCACTGACCAACACAGCCAGGGCCCAGTTCAAATGCCAGCACCACCTCAGCATGCTGCCTAGCCCTGCCTCCAGGACAGCCACACGGCCTCTGGGCCCAGGGTGTGAGCTGGGTACACAGGGAACTGTGTGGCTCCACCCCTCCCTCCCCGCTTCTTTCTCTCTCCTCTTCCTCCTTCTCCACTTCCTTCTGATGTACCAGACTTTTCTATTCTACTTTGCCCTGACCTGATGGGCTTGGGGAATCTAGATGCCAGCAAATGTTTGACAAGCCAGAGGGTTTGGCTCAAAGCTGTAATGTCAAGGCCACAATGTGACCATCATCGTCATGACTGTCAGTTACCCTAGAAAGGGTCACGGTTGCCAGTTCTGTAGCCACATGCCTTGGGTGTAAATCCCAGCCCAATACACACTGGGTCCCCCCTTGGGCCAGTCACTAAAACTCCTGAGCCTAGGTCTCGTTTTCTGTGAGATGGGGATGGAGCCCTTCGAGGTTGTGAGGAGACCATTAGGGGCTGTGTGGACCGTGCTTCACACACCTGGGTCTCGGTCCAATCTCACTGGGTGTTCCTGGGCTGCAGGGTATGGAGCTAGATGCCAGGGAAGCCTCGGTTCTCTCCTTGGGAGCCCAGCAGGGTCAAAGCATGACCAGCAGCAGAACTCTGCCCAGAGCCATTATGGGACGGGCCAGCTGGTCTGGTCTGCCTCTTGGACTTGACACAGACCCTCAGCATCTCCACCCCTATCCATGGACACAGGGACAGACCCTGGCAAGCCCTGGCCTCAGTCTCCACATCTGGCAAATGGCCCCAGGCAATGTGGTGGTGGGGAAGGCCAAGTCACTGTGGAGGGCTGTGCACATGGATAGGGAGGGACCTGTGTCTCTGAATCCCCAAGGAAGAAAACAGGCACTTACGGAGCATCTGCTGTGTGCCCCTTGGCCCTGGGTGGCAGATATTTTTTAATTGTAGTAAAATATACATAAACTCATCATTGTAACTTTCAAATGTACAATTTGGTGGCATTAAGTACATCCATAGGTTGTATAACCATCTGTTTCCAGAAAATTTCCATCGTTTCAACAGAAACTCTGTCCACATTGAACACTAAGTCCCCATCCATCCCCCAGGTCCCTACAGCCTCCATTGTACTCTGTCTATGAATTTGAGGCTGATGTTTTAACGCCCATATGTGCAGTGGGAGCAGACTAGATTTGCTGCTTAGGACCGGGCCACACCGAACAAGGAATAGGGCAACCTAGAGGACCAATTTCTTCCTTCCTCCCTGCACACCATCCCCAGAGCACTGGAGAAAGAGCCTGGGGTAGTTGCCGCAAGTCTGAGCACTACAATCTCTCAGGCCTGACCACAGAGATTTGGGATGACCTGGCCTGGAAGAGAGGGTAATAACTGCCCACCCCGAGGGGTGAATGAAATCCTAAACCCAGGACTCCCTGGGCCCAGAGTTCTCACCTCTCCCTGGGCTGCAGCTCTTCAGTAAAATGGGAGATGAGAGGCCCCCTTCATAGTGGCTGTAGTGCAGGTCCCAGTGCAGTAGGGCCTGAGGGCCAGGTGAGATCGGAGTCTGGAGCTGAAGAGGGCTCCGTGCCTACCCATCCCTCCTTGGGGTCTCCCACCCCGACTATCAGACGGCAGGGCGCTGTCACACTGGGCCTTTTCGCCTTCCAGGAAGCAGTGTGATTCCACCCATCTGACATGGGGGCTACCCGGAAACGGCTCCATTAGCCGTGGCCCCGCTCCCATCTATCAGCCTTATCAGCCCATCTGGAGAATCTCTCTGGAGCCTGCGGCGCCCCTGTTTTCTTGGGCACTATTTCCAGTCTTCTCCCCAGGCAGCCTCCTGCTCTCCATTCTATGCCATGACCTTGACCACCAGTCTCACTCACCCCACACCATGGCCTTGCCCCTCCACCTCCCCACCAGTCACACACTGCTTTCTTTACCACGTGGCCCCACATGTGTTCTCCACGATCCCCACGCCCCGTGAGTGACCTGGCCCTCCCCACCCTGCCCAGGCCACATGGTCTGTGCCTTCTCTCCCGGGAGTATTAGTAATCGGTCCTCAGAGTGAAACAATCTCATGTAATCTATCAGTGGCTATCGGGCCCATCGGAGGGTGGGGAGTGGCCAGCCCCAGAGATGGCGCCAACCTCCAGCGTTGATAAAGTTTCCAAGCTGAGCGGAGATGAATGTTGAGTAAGTGCAGGCCGCGCGATAGGATGTGGACTTGGCAGGCCCGCAGCTCCGGCTGAAACCAATCTCTCCCCTATCAGCCGGGCTGGGCTTTCTCAGGCCCCACTCTTTCTTCCCACCTCCTCTGCCTCCCCTTTCTCTGCCTCACCCTGCCCAGCCCCTGCCCCTGGGGACAGGGGTTGGGGACCAGCCCACTGGCCCTGGCCCGAGAGAGGGGGCAGGCTCGGGGCAGGGTAGGATCCTGACTGAGGCCAAAGAGGTGGCATCCAGCTGGGGGCTGCCTGGAGATGGTGGCCATCCACAACAGCCACACGCCGTGGCCTCCCTGCTGTCCAGTGCCCATAGTCTTCTGCTTAGCTCCCCAGGTACCAAGAATAAACCCCTGGCCATCTGCCTTGTGCTCCAGCCCCTCTGCTCCTCCACCCCCACTGTCCGCAGCTGCAGCACTGGAACCCACCACCTTCCCGGATTTTGCGTTGACAGTTCCCTCTGCCTGGAACAGTTTTCCTTATTCATGATCACAACTTTAATATCTCCTCGTCCTTCTCCAAGAAGCCCTCACTGACCACCCCCACACCCACCTACCATTCTCCATCCTGTACCGTCCTAGCTCTTCATGGTATCTGAGGTTCATGTCCACCCCCAGCCCAGAATGTTCACACATGCAACTCACACACACACACACATACACACACACACACACACACACACACACACACACACACACACACACCCATCTGGACTGTTTGCCCACAGTTGACCAGCACGTGGCAGACACTCAGAAACCTGATAGGAGTCATAGTGTTCCTGGGAATAACTCACATCTGAGGAGTCTTCACCTTCTGCAAAGCCTTTTCTTGTCCACTCGTAATGGCGCTACACGGTCAGTGCCATGGTACCCATTTGCCACATATGTAACCCAAGGTCTAGGCAGGCTCCCTAGATCCAGACTCATATGTCCTGGAGCCCAGCCCCTGAAAAGCTGTGAGGGTAGATGGCCCAAGGCCCATGACGGCACCCAGCAGGGGCTGGCATAGCACTCTGCCTCAGTTTCCTCTTCTGTGCAGAGGAACCGGTTTCTTTACAGGCTTTTGCTGAGTGGGGTCCTGGCAGAGCTTCATGAACTGTTGAGGACTATGCAAGTGTGTCCCAGGGATCTGAGCAAGAGGAGGCCGAAGGGAGGGCGGTGACCTGGGTGCCGGCCACTGCACACCCCTGCTGACCCTGCACCACAGCAGGAAAGCAGGCAGACACTCACATATGGTGGAGAGGAGCACGCTTGCCCCTCACCGTGCAGAAAGTAGCTGTCAGAGCCCAGGCCCTGCCCTCGGGGAACAGACAGTCATGGGCTAGGGGTGGGGAGGCCGGGCAGACGTATGGCAGTCACCCAGCAACCAGAGAATGGGTGCAGAAAGGAAGGGGGAGGGAAGGGAGGGCTTCTCCAGGCTTCATGCTGTCTGTGACATGGGGCCAGGAAGGGAAGCTGAGGCCAGGTGAAAGGAGAAACAAAGCCTCAGGCCTGGGAGTCTGCAAACCTGGGTCCAAATTCCTTCCCCACCTCAATAAACAGGGAGAGCTGGGCAGGAAACACTGGGCGCAGGGCAGGGTCCCGAAGAGGGGAGCAGGTGGGCTGCCTGCCTATCCACTCTGCTAGCCGTGAGGCCTTGGGCCGGTTTCTTTACCTCCCTTTGTCTCAGTTTCTGCATCTGTAAAAGAAAGTAACACAAAGTCAAGGAGTTGGGGATCAGAACGGCTGTGTGGTTGAGTCCTTAGAACTGGCCCTGCTTCAGAGGCCACTCTAAGTGCCTACTGCTGTCATTATTACTGCCGTTTACTCCTGCAGGGGCCAGGCTGGGAGAGGCCCCCATGCTGCCTGCGGTCCCTCCTGCCCCATGAGACCTCTAGGGGTACGTGAGTACCGGGAGTGCCTGGCTAACTCTAGGTCCCTACTGGGCGTGGCCCTCAGGTCAAGGCAGTTAAGCCCCCTGAGTTCCGCCTGTCGGTTATGCTGACCACAGGAGGAAGTGGTGGTGGCTGGGGGGCAGGATATGGGTGCAGGACCCCCCTGCCCAGTGTCAGTATCCTATCTTTCCAAATCTTGTCCCTCCCAGCCTGGAGCCGCCGCACCCGCCCAGGCCTCAGAGACCCCAGGCAGGGCAGGCCCAGCTTATCTTCCACCAGTGGAGGAGGTGGCATGTCCCTGTTTTGGGGCTCAGCTCCTGGTCACCCACCCCCAACTCACAGGCTCAGACCCCAAGGCTTCCCTGAGGGGCCAAACCAGATACCCCAAGTTCTCCTACTCCTCTACCCCAGCCCCACTCCTGTGGGAGCCTGGGAGACCCCCAGGCATACCCGATTCTGAGCCAAGCCATCCAATAGCAGCCTGTTTCCCTACCCCTAACCCCCACATAGTCACCAGTATTCATTAAGCACCTACTGTGTGCCAGGCAGCATTCCAGAGCTGGAACGCCGGTGTGGGCTGCGGCCCATGGTAAAGTTTTGGCTTTGGTGCTGAGAAAAATCGAAAGCCATGGGTAGGGGGCGTTTGAGCAAAGGAGGATAGGTTGAGGTGTGTGGGGTTTCCAGGTGAGATCACTGGTAAACCTAAGTACAGGTTTACCTGAGTACTGCCCTGCCTGGGGTCTCTGATGGACTGGGGGACCACCATCCACCAAAGAGTGTGTCCTTAGAATCTGAACTGACAGCCTTGGGAGGAAGGAGCTAGGAAGCAGACCGCCAAGTGGCCAGGGAGGGTGAGGCCTAAGGAAGAAAGGATGAAGGCCACACGGCGAGGAGAGCCTGGGGCCTAGGAAAGGGTCCTCCAGTCCCAAAGCTACACTGGTAGAAAATGGGTCCTCGTTCTGGGCCTGCAGCTGCTCTTGGTTATTGCAGCCCCACAGGCATAATGGGGACAGAGGGACAAAATATCCATATGAGCATGGTCACTGGCCTTTACCTCTTGCCCACCCTCCGTCTGCCAAGGAGAAGGTTTATTTTGTCCTTGACACCCAGGCCTTTCTCCATCCCCTTACGGCGAGGTCTGGTGGTAGCCAGCCTGGCTTCCAGGCCTGTGATGGAGCCAAAAAGTGGATGTGGAGAGAAGGGACCTGGGAAGACGGAGAGAGAAGCTGGGACAATGAACATTCAAATAGGGTGCAGGGAGGGAGAGCAGAGGACAGGGACCTGGCTGCTGGTTTGGTTTAGGGCCTGAGAGGCAATGGGTGGCTGGGGTATGGGAGAGTTGACAAGGAAGGGTGCTACAATGTGTCTTTGCATACAACTGGGCCACAGGGGGGCCTGGGTTTTGTTTGGGTATATATGACTGTCCCTCCCTTCTTTCAATGAACACTTAGGCCTTTAAACCTGAGTGACGCTTAGAAGGATGAATTTTATTGTATGCAAATTATATCTCCATGAGATATTTTTAATTTGTCAGAAGCTGGAGTAGGTCCCAGCAGCTCATTCGTTAGAACGTGGTTCTATGTTCCCAGAGAGCATGCTTCTTGGCACCCCCCAGGCACTGCAAGTTGGTGCTTGATGCTGAGGGCATCTCTTTGCCCTCGGATGGCCCAGAGTATATTGTGACAGTGGCCAGCCACCCTCCTCCAGCCTGGCTTACTTGGGACAGTCACACTCACCAGCACCACCGGGCTTGGCCTGGGTGCCTGCTGGACTATGAGGCTCATAGCCTGGCAGTTATACACAGCTGTGATGGGGAGACCAAGGCCTGAGAGGCACAAGAGTCTAGGACTCAGATGTCTGTGACTCTGTAAGAGCAGTAGTGAGCTCCCTGTTTCAGGGTTCATTCAAGCAATGTCTGGCTGAAACACTACAGAGTCAAGCTGCTCAGTCCCCATATCTCCTCTGCCCCAGTCCCGCTCGTGCAGTCAGTAAGGTGGGGGTGGGAGTAGGCAGGACCAGTGCTGGAGGCCGTCTGGATCCAGGTCCCCAGTACGCGCAGAGGCTCAGACACTCACTGTCCCCTCCACAGGGCAGGCTGCCTGCTCGAATAAGCCAAGATTATCTTGCCAACATCCTCTTTGTGGTCGCCCAAGCTGTCATCTGGGACTGATCCTGGGTTGATGAGAACCACTGGTGGGCCACAGCATGGGCCTGCGGGCCCCTCCTGGTCCACGCCTACTGAGGCCCCAGAGACTTCTGTGTTCCGCTGGGACCCTCTGCATCTCCAGTAGCACCTTCGTCCTCGTGGCCATTGGTGCAGTTCTTGAACATGGGCACACCCCACGAGGGCTATCGGGGCGGCACTTTCCTTGAAGTTGGCTGCAGGGTGTCACCCTTCATCCTCCTCTGGACACTAGGAGGGTGGGCAGGGAGCATCAGTCAACCAGATCTTTCCCACCCCCACCCCCAGAAAAACACACAAACGACTTGCAAATAAATGTGAGGCTTTGGGGACACCCAGACTATGGGAGGAAGAGTTCACTGAGGGGTGAAGATGCCTTAGCTGGGCAGAGAGGTGGTGAGAGAATGTCTTGGCAGAGGACAGCGTGCCCTGAGGCCCTGTGGGTGAAGGGCCAGGGCAACAGAAGGGGTTTAGGCTTCATCCTGGGGCAAAGATGGAGCAGGAAGGAGCTAGGGCTTGGTGGGGAACACCTACTGATGGTCTGGACCCCATGGTGGCAGTGGTGTGGAGAGAAGGGGACAGCTTCCAGCCACATTTGAGAAGATGGAATGGATGGTAGGTGGACCCACTGAGATTGCCAGGCTCCATGTGGCATCTGTGCCAGGCCTCAGCATCCTGGTGGGAAGTGGGCAGAAGAGGGCCCGCAAGGAAGGCTGGTCAGTGCTAGAGACTGGCTGGGTACCCAGGAGGCCCTCTCAGAGCTCTAGCCTCCTCCTGTGGGTGCCTGCACCCCTCAAGAAAACCCCCACTCCTCTGCTGCTACAAGCTCCTAGGAGGCAGCGGACCAGGCCCCAGGCCTTGTAACTTCTACTGGGGGTCTAGAACTTGCCCCCTGTGCCCACCCACCTTTTCCCAGACCCTTTCCTATCAAAAGCCCCACTGGGCATGCCCCTGCCCCCAGTGGGTGACACAAGCTGACCTTACCGGCCCCAGGACCATCGGGGGCCGCTCTGAGCAGGGCCTCAGGGACACCCTGTCGTCATCAGAGCCCCATACACTGGACTCCCTTCTGGTCCTTTGGGCTTGGTCCGGACCCCATCCTGTCCCTACCCAGGGCTCCCCTCTTCTGACCTGCTTCTCCCCTTCCACCTCAGCCTGGAAAGCAACTCAGCTGCTGGTCAGGGTTGTGCATAAAGTACGAGTCTCTTGGTCCTGAGAGGCCTGGACCATGAGTGGAGGCTGGGGGGCGCGGCTAACACGGGGGCGCTGGGCCAGAGCAGCCGGCTTCCCCTGCGCTCTGTGCCTCGGCTTTCCTGTCTGTCAAACACTAGCCAAATCTATCTGGGAGGGGTTTAAGAGCATCCAGTCCTGCTTGCCAGGATCTAGAGGAAGGAGTGCTTCACCAGAGGCCACATTGCCCGCTGCCAAGAGGTCAGGCTTCAGACCCAACTCGGAATGGCCGAGTCACATCACCCTGAGCTCCCACAGCACGGCTCCTTCAGGGAGAGCAGGGCTGTCTCCACCGCCTCTCTGTCCCTGCCATGGCCTGAGCTGCCCGCTACCCAGCGGTGGGAAAGTCTGAATCTGTTGCTATTTTCTCTCTGTTATCGGGGCCTTATCGGGCTGCTGTGCTGCCCAGAGGCCAGGGTCTCTCTCCTGGCAGCGCCGTGCCCCTGCCCACCCACCAGCTGCCCGGCAAGACAGGACTTCAGGCCTTCTGCCAGCCTAGGGGGGAGGTCTCTCTCTTCTGCCTGCACCGCCCTCCCCAGGCCCCAGCCTCTCAGCCACCCCAGCCCTGTCCACCCCTACCCTCACCCCCAGAGGGGCAGGTGGCACCTCCCTGGAGACTTAAACAATAACAGTTGTAATAATAACCACAAGTCTGTGCTCAGCACCCACTGGCACCACCTCGCTGAACCCTGACCCAAGCCCATGGCACAAGACTGTTTCTATCCCTAGCTTTCAGGAAACCAGGCTCAGGGAGGCATAGCCTGTACAAGGTCATCAGCCTCAGCATCCTGCTGTTCCTTCTGCCTGGAATGCTTTTCCCTGGCCCCGGTTTCAGGCAACCTCTTTCTGTTCTCTTCCAGATCTCCATTCATTTGTTGCTTCCTCCAGGAAGGCTTCCCTGACTGGCACCTCCACCTTTCCTTTGTGGCAATGGCCACACTTGCGTCTTTCAGGTTTCTTTCTTGGGAGTAGTAGGTCTTGGTCATTATAGGGTCTCCACTGCCTGTGGGGGTCTGGCACTTGGTGGAGGTTTGATGAGTGAATGAGTGAATAAAGAACTGTTAGTGCATTGGTGAGTGAGTGAATGAAAGAATAATGATGGAGAATGGAGCCATCGGAGCTCAGGTCCACCCGCACTCCAGGGTCTGCCTGGTATTCCTCTCCCTCTTCTGCATCACCCCAGGCCTGGATATTGGTGGAGGAGGAGCAGAGCACTGTGTCTACTCCAACCCCAGGCCAGCGGGCCTGCCTTCAAAATCTAGCCCTGACACAGAAGGGATTGCCTGGGAGAGGGGGTACCTGTTCCTCTGTTTCCTCCCCTGTAAGTTAGGACTCTAGAGGACCTTCCCAGAGAGGCATAAACGACCTGTGCAACAGGCAGGCACAAGGAAGAGACCCAAACCCACGGTCAAGCCCCAGTCCAGGGTGAGCTCACTAGCACTTTGCCCTGGTTCCTTCACATTTCCAATGACCTGGTGTCATTCAGAGTCCCCCCACTCAACACAGGTACAGTCTACGGGAACCGGGGGGACTCACCCGGGGCCTCCAGACTCCCCCATCCAGTGCTCTGAGCTGCTCTGAGCCATCCCCATCGGCACCCACCGGGCAGGTCCACCTGCAGGCCAGAGTCCAGGGGGATTTTGTTCCCTTCTCAGCCCCTAGCTCTGGCTTTCTTTAAGGCAGTCATTCCAAAGGACCCCGCCTCCCCCACAGCTGCCTCGCCGTGGAAGCCGGGAGGGGGTCATCGTTAATCGTTGCTGCTCCGGGCCTTGGAGGAGTTGAGATCATCCCGCTCCACAGAGCCTGTCTCTGTAATTCAGTTTTAAAGCATGAAGAAAGGGAGTTGATGAAATTCCACTATCAGCACTGAGCCAATATGCAAAATATCTCACCCCCAATCAAATAGCTATTATGTTTTCATTTCCATTTCGGCGTCTAGCTTAATGAGCAGGAGACAGATCTGTGTGCAGGCGTCTGCTCACCATGATAACTGAGGGGCTTCGGACAGCAGGGGCCATGCTCGGTGCTGCCCTGGCCAGTGGTGACCACTGTCATCACCTGTGGGCTCTCCAGACAGGTGTCTGGCCTCTCCACCCTGCCAGGCAAGGAGACTAGCGTCGCTCTTGCTCCTGGTCATCAGCAGGGCGAGGGAGGCATGGGGCAGCATTTGGCAATGTCTAGAAGGGTAGCATGTTGGGGGAGGCTCCTGCCCACCAGTCCCCCATCGCTGCTTCCTGGCCCAAGCCCATGAGCAGGTCAGTTCATCTTGCTGGTCCTCGGTTTACTCATCTACAAAGTGGGCCTGACTTGGGCTTCCCTCTGGGGGGTGTTAGAAGGTACTCTTGCCCATAACGACTGGCATCAGGATCCTGCCTCACCCTCCACCTCACCCCCACCACCCTCCTGCTGTCCTCTCCCACCAATCCTCTATGTACCCTGTCAGGCTGCCTGGTAGTACGCCCCGCTCCCCACACATACCTTTCCCACCACCTCTATACCCCTGGGCTAACTAAAGAGGCTTGGGGGTAGAGAGGACATTTGTAAAACGCTGAGCACAGGGCTCATATATGGGCAGTGCTTAATAATAACACATCCCCCCACCATTTGCCCGGGCCTCACTGGGCGATGGGTGATTATAGCTAATCGTGATAACAGTTCATGTGTGGGATGGACTTACTGTGTGCCAGCCCTGAGCTAAGCTCAGATACAGGTGGCACCACATTTCATCCTGCTAGGTAGGAGCTTTCTGAGCACAAAGAGTGACTTGCTCGAGGTCACAAAGCAAAGACACCTCCTGCCTGGCCACGGGTTGGCCTGGCTCAGCTGTTAAGGCCTTTGAGAGGGGGTCTCACAAGGGCCAGGCAGGGCTCTTTGCTAGCACAGGGCACCCAGGGAAGCAAAGCATTTCACCAATGCCCCTGGCCAGCAGAGAAAACTTCCTATCTGAGACCCAAGTGGATCAAGGACCCAGGTGCCCTTGTGTGGCTTCAGGGGTGTCACAGGGGCTCAAGAGGTCATGTGGCATACTCTCAGGGTGCCGAGGCAGGCGTGGGGCGGAATTCGTTGTGCCACATCCTCGTCGTGGGCTTGTAGAAATTTGCTGGTTAGCAATTGTCTCCTACATTATCAGAGCTGTTTTAATTGTGCTGGAACTGAATTAGAGACATTAGAATAAATTGCCAAGGCCGGCAGCCTCTTTCTTCACGCTCATTGTCACGCCTTTGTGCAGAGCGTGTGCCTTTGTTCTCTCATAAATGGACCCGCCACGAGCTCAGGGCCTCCCTGGGTGGCTGAGGCCCACCTGAGCAAGGCATCTTTTCAGCGCTGGCAGGTGTGGGGAGCAGAGTGTCAGCTGTGTGTCCAGTATTAGCCTGGCCCCAGTGCTCTGGTCCCTGTAGTCCCTAAAAGCAGGTAGCTTTGTACCCATTCTCCAGAGCAGGACACTGAGGCCCTGAAGTCCCATGGCCATCCAGCAGGAGGGGCCTCAGCCCTAGGGCACCCACTCCAGCTCTGAATGAGCCACAGAAGACACCAGGGCTTCTAGAAAATGGCCAGCAAATAGGCTGACCCCGGGACTGTGTGCTGGCCCCAGTGACTGGCAGTGCCCACTAAGGACTGACCCCACAGGAGAGAGAGTGAAGGCCAGCCTCCACCGCAGCCTCTGCTTTCCTGCCCCAGTGCATGCCAAGGGAGGTCATGGTGGGTCAGGCCTCCTACCTGTCTCAGAGGCACGCGTCGGACCGGTCTGGGGTGTGCCCAGCCCATCACGGAGCCGGCCCGTGTGGGCGCATTGATGAGAGCACAGAGGCTTAGCCTGGGGCTGGATCTGTGTGGTCTGAGTAATTATAGCTCTGAAGTGTCCTGGAGAGGTTGGGACTCATCAAGAGCTAAGTCCAGAGGGCTGCAGCTGGGAAATGACGCTGCTGCCCCTGCTGGGACCCTCTGTGGCTACCCAGTGCCCCTAAGATTAGGATCCACATGTCCCCCGCCTCTAGGTCAGCCCTGCTCTACTCTCAGCCTTTAATCCCTGCTCCTTCCTCTACCTCACGAGGCCTGTCCAATTTACAGGCCCTTGCACAAGCCACTCCCTCTGCCTTCTAAGCCTTCATCTTTGTACCAATGTCGTCCCCTCTGAGATCTGCAAGTAGCATCTCTGCCTGTTTTTTTGTTTTTTCCTTCTCTTTCTCATTTGCCTCCCTCCCTCATAGCACATTTATAAATTTCCATTGTTTCTGTTTGGGGCCCATTTATTGTTTAACTATCTCCTCTGCTGGCCTGGAAGTCCCCTGCAGAGTCCAGAGGTCCTGGCGCCTCTGCCTTCTAAAACAGTGTCTGCCCTCAGAAGGCAGGAAAGGTGTCTGCCTCACCAGGAACAACTCAGTTTTCACTACTATAGCCGGCTGTCATCCGCCTCTGGTCAGAGAGGTGAGCCGAAATGCAAAGAGACACCAGCTTGCCACCTCCCTGCTCCATGTAAATTGCTAGATTTTGAAAGTAAGCCAGTGAACTTGGCCACAACATTGCTCATTCTATCACAGTCTCTTGGGTCTCTCCTTCCTGCTGCCATGAGCCAGCTTGTGTGGCCCGTGTTGGATGCTGGCTGTTTGCACAGTTGTTACTCTATGGACAGGCATCTAAGGCACCAGCAGGCCCCATCTCCCTTCATCAGCCACCTACCCAACTTCTTTCACCCCTGGAAAACCCTGGAAAAGGAGGAGAGTGAGGGTACCAGGAAGGAAAACACTAGCAATTTAGTGAGAAGCCCCTGAAACTGGACAAATTTTGGTCCCTCTGTGCGTTTTCCCCAGGGAGAAGGCACTGGATTTCATCAGATTCCCAGAGGGGTCATAGCATACAAAAGGTCAGGAACCACCAGCCACAGAGGTGTGAATCCCGAGCAAGTCTCCCTCTGCTGCTACTTGCTTGCCTCCAGGGATGGAGAGTTCAGCCCTTAAGAAGTGGCCATTCCATTCCTGCCAACTCAGGCCTTCCTTCTGGTGCCTCCTGTCACCAGCCAGAGCGAGCCCCATTGTGCTCCATCAGGCACCTCTGACACTGAATTTACAGATGTCACCACAGCTTTTAGACTCTTCTTCATTTCCTCAGCATCAAGAGGGCCTGGGCCCAGAACCACCACTACCCCCACACCCCGACTCCTGAGTGCACATAGCTGGGGTTCAAGAGTCAGGATCCTCCCCCACACCACACTTGGATGATGGGTGTCATCTACCTGATAACCAGCCGGTGGGAGGCAGGACAGGTGGCTGCAGGAGAGGAACTTAGGTACAATGAGTCCTCTTTTAACATCATCTGTAGGTTCTGTGACTTTAAGTAAAATGACGTATAATGAAACCAGTTTTACCCTTAGGCTAATTGATGCAAACTGCAGTTAGGTTCCTTTTGCTGCTCATCAACATTATAAGGAAATAATGTTAATCAAGGAGCTGTTGTAATTGGGGCAGGAGGCAGCCCCACCCCTTACCTGTCTTGGGGCCAAGGCTGAGACAGACAGAGATAGAAGGGGCCTAGAGGATTTGGGGAGCGGGTGGAGTTCACACATCAAGTCTTGGGGAACCCTATTCTTCACTGTCCCCTCTGCCCACCACACTGGCACCGTTCATCTGACCTCGGGTCAGAGGCTGCCACCCTGGCCTGCAGTCAGGAGCACTGGTGGATCCAGTTTCCACACCTTCACAGGGGGTCTGGGTTTAGGTTACTTTGATTCTCATCTGTCTTCTCACCTGTTCGGTGGGCTCCATGGGGCAACTCCTGTAAGAGTCTCTGGGGAGGTTGAGGTTTGGAATTAGGGGGCCCCAGGCCTGGGGCACTCTAGCCCCCAGCGGTTAGATGCCTGTGTGTTCACCTGTGTCCCATCAAGCATTTATTCCTTTAATCAGCTTCTCTGAGCACTTCCTGTGTCCTGGGTGCTGGGGCCCACCCCTGCGAAGCTCCCAGACCTCAAAACCTGAGCTCGAGGCACTCCCCAGAGGAGGGGTCCGAGGCGGAGGAAATAGCTGAGCAAAGCCCAGGAGATGTTTACCCACAGGGGCTCTGGATGCACACTTGGGCTCCGTGAACCCCTGCAGTGCGTACCTATGGGATGGGGTAGGCCATGGCGTTCGTGTAACCCTCAGGGGCCCCTGGCCCCAGGAGAGCCCCCATAGCTGCTCCCATGGCTTGGAGTAGAGCAGAGGGGAGAGGCTGGGAACATTGTTCTGGCAAGAGCAGTTTGTGGGGCCAGCAGAGGCTGCGAGGCCGATGAGGTGGGGTGGGAGGGCCGGTGACTGCAAGACATTAGAATTGTTGCAGGAGTAGGGTTCACACAGCAAGTCTTCAGGGACCCTTGAGGGAGCCCTCATGCTGATGGATGCCCTGTCATGGCCTCTGACCAGGAGTGGCCAGTGCCTCATGATTCCCCCTGGGCTGTGTCCACAGGTTCCCTCGGAGACATGGAGGCTGGAGAAGAGGCCCAGGCCACAGAGACTGGCCTCCCACAGCGGGAAGCTGCAGCACCAGAGCCAGAGGCCTCGGGGGAACCTAAGCCCCTGAGCCCTTCCAGTCCAGGTGAGTCAGGCAGTGGGCGTGGCAGGCTGGGGTTTGGCACCCTGAGCCACCCCACACCTTCCTTTGTCCTCACCTGTGACTTCATAGGAGCCAGTCCCCTCTGAGTTTCCACACCTGTAAAGTGACATTGAACTTGGTATGTCTGTAGGCTAACTGTGCCCAGGAGGACCAGGGGAGACCTGAGTGGCTCCCAGCCTAAGGCCTGACCTCAGGGACTAGAGGGGGAAGCGGGTAGCTGGAGAGAGGAGGCATGGACACCCTCAGCAGATGAGTCTTAGAAGTCCTGCCCCTTGTAGAACAGATGGGGAGATCAAGGCCCTAGTGGGGAAGGCGTAGCCCAGGGTTAGAGGAGGAGTCATATGGGCCACTGAGTGACCTCAGGAAAGCCATGTCCCCTCCCAGCCACAGTTTACCCTCTATGAAATGGGGCAGCAAGGCCTTGCCTGACCGTGGCGCCTGCCTCAGCACACATGGTGCTCGGTACTTAGCAAGTTCTCCTATTAAGGCATGTCACTCCATTTTACAGCGGCAACGAGGCCCAGAGAGGTTAATGACTTACCCAGAGTCACACAGCCTGTAAGCACCTGAGCCGGGATCTGCCCCTCAGGTCTGGATTCACGTTGAGGCCTCCGCCCCGTCCCCCTGCTTACTCCCCATCCCACCCCACCCCAGGCACCTGGAATATCTCCTAGGGCCTTCCAGGTGGCACTTCCCCCAGGGACAGGAAGGGTGCATTTCTCAAGCTGAGAAAAGAACATGGAAAGAGAGAGCCCCACCCGGGGGTGAATTAACCTGACATTAAGAGAATTGCTCTGGCCAGGTCTCGGGCAGGGCCTCGAAGCTGGGGCGGCCCTTCCTGTACCCCCAGGACTGAGGTGGAGAGGCTCCCACATCCACCAGATCCTCCACCATGGTGATGGTGGTGATCTCACTCCTGTTCCCATTCTATACCATGAAGCCCTTTGCACACAGAGGCTGAGTTACCTACCCCCAAACCATAGTCTCATGGGAGATATATATGCCACACACTTGACCATTTGGGAGGGTGGTAAGTACATGGGCATGACTGGGAGTAAAGGAGAGATGGGATGGGGGAGGGGCAACATTGACCAAAGACCCAAAAAATGCCACCCATGCTCTGGGTGCACAGGGACAGGTATAACAGGCAGTGGCACCTGTAGCACAAAGGTCCTGAGGTGGGCTAGAGAATGGACAGCAGGGGAGGGGTGGGAGGATTAGAAGCCAAGGAGGGGCAGGGGATGGGCAGAGATCCCGGACAGACTTTGATCCCTGGCAGGGAGGATCCTTCTCACTGTGGACCCTCTATCCCCAGCATCTCTCAATGTCAGAGCATCAGAGATGGTCACAGGCCCAGGAGCCCAACGAGCCTCATCCTCTGAGACCTGTTAGCCCCTGTGTTCCTCTCCCCAGTAGCAGGCCCATTGGGCCATTCCATGAGAAGAGGCTGGGCCAGCAGGACTTAAACCCAGAGCCAGGGCATCCATCACCCTCAGCTCACCAGGAACCTCCAGGCTGGGTAAAGACATCCTGGGCCTCGCCTCTGGTGCCAGCTCTGGCTCGTTGTTATTATCTGTGCCGTCATCAGACATCATCTCATGTGGCTTACCGGTACAGCTAGCATTCCCCCCAGCCAACTCCTGGGCTGTGTTCCTGTCCTTCCTGAGCCTCAGTTTCTGCATCTGTAACTGGGCACACGCCCCTCGGGGTGGCCAAGGGGCTGAAAGAGTATGTGAGGGGCCACCTCATCACCATGACTATTAGTATTAGGTGCTGCGCACTAATGGGGGGGCGGTGCCTCTTGAGGCCCATATCTGCCAAAGGGTGAATGGCTCATTACTGGTGGACTTTGACCCAGTGGCTTTCCTGGGGAGCTAGGCCCCTTATCTGATCTGGGAGCTGGGGTTGCATGGGGGCGGGGGTGGGGAAGGACCTAGAAAAAACAGCCGGAGTTGCACCTGGCACAGGCCGTGGTGATAACGTGGCGATGGACGTGATAAGGCAGCAGGAGCAATATCTGCCTCTCAGGCGGGCCCAGCGCGGTTCCCCGGCCGCGGCTAGAGCTCAAATGCCAGCCACGTTGATTTATAGCCAAAAATAATAGGACTTTTATACTGTGTGATTGATTTATTTGATGTTAATCACGGCCCTTATCTCGGGTATTAATAATCTGCCGGGCACGTGACGTCACTAAGGGGGGGCTTTTATGGGAGCTCATCGATTGGGGGCCGAGGTGGTTATCAGGCCGGCAGGGAAGGCAAATATGCCCTTTGGGCTGGAATTGGGTCCAGAGCCTGCTGGAGGGGCCCCCAGCTGCCTGAGGAGGCGGCCGGGGAGGCGGAGCTCTCTTGTGTGCCCCTGCCTGGGCGTGTCTGGTAGGCCATCCTGCACTCTAATTATTAACAGCAGCTGGGATAGCAATTATTGCTACAATTAATGAAGGGATAAGAGGTTTTAAAGGCCAAGGGGAAAACTGAGATGTCTGATCCTTCCCAATTAAAGCAAGCCTAGGGGTGGGTGACCTTAGGCTTGTGCTCACCCACCTGGGTCTCAGTGTCCTTCCTGGACATAGGGTGGGGCAGGCGAGTGACTTGGTACCAGAGGCTTGGAGGGAGTTGATCATGTTTTTCTCTCTGCAGAAGTTAATCCCCTGCCACCACCGCCCCCCACACCTCCAAGAGGCCCCGAGGAGACCAAGGGGCAGGAGTCAGAGACGAGTCTGGAGGAGGAAGCCAGCTGCTCCTGGAATGGACCAGGTAACCATGCCTGCAGTCAGGTCTAGCAGCATCACCCCTCCAGGATGCCCCTAGGCCCCAGCCTTCTGGGAGTCCTGGGAACTAGCCACCCTGACAGCTTGGGTGGGATGGGCCTGGCCTGCTGGCCAGAGAGGTCGATGGCAACCCACCAGGCCTGAGCCTGTGCCTATTCCAAAGTCCAGCCCACTTATGGGGCTGGCAGTATTGTTGGAGGCAGGCATTGAACTGCGCCGATGCTCAGAGCTGAATCCCAGGCCCTGTATAGCAGACCGGAAGGTTCTGAGGATTCCCAGGAGGTAGAATCTTCTCTGGCTGAGAAAGAAAAAGGCAGTGAGGGCAGGGACAGGCATCCCAGGAGACAGAAACAGCCAGCACAAAGACAGTGGTGGATGCATGTGGAGGGCCTTCCCAGCCAGGCTGAAGGTTCGAAGCTGTGCAGGTACTTAGGAGAGGACTCACCCCTACCGGCCCCCCCAACCCCCCCAAGAGGCTGCAAGCCACCTGGGAGGCAGGAGGTGGCTGCAAACTGCCTGGTCCTGGACCATAGGAAGTGTCTTTGAGGGCGGTTTTGTGCTGCCCCACTACCCTTCCAATTCGTAGCTGGAATTCTGACCTCGGATTTCCCACCAGATGTGTTCTCTTTGTATCCCCCCGATTCTACCCATTCATGAAGAGAGGGAAGTCTGGGCATGTTGGTTGTCTCTGTGGTTCCTCAGCTTGGGCACACAGGCTGGTGTGTGAGAGGGTTGGGTGGGGCTGCGTCTCTGGGCTCAGGTAGAGCTTGCCATCAAGGGCCATTGCATGGGGGTGGAAGAGGGAGGACGTGGTTCTTGGGACTGAAAGGGTGGAACGGAGACTGCGCACTCATGCCAGGCACATGTGTGGATGCAGCAAGCATTTACTGAGCGCCCGCTGTGTACCAGACGTACAGCTGTGAGCAAACGCAGTCCTCAGGGAGCATGCGTGCGGTTGTGATAATACAAGTGAGGGTCATGACTGGTGGGAAGAAACTACATGCTGAGGGCCTCACCTTGCTGCAGTAGGGGGAGTGTCAGGGAAATCTTTGCCTGGCAGAGGGCCACAGAGCAGCCAAGGGGCTTGTCCAAGGTCACCAGCTGGGAAGTGGCAGAGCCGGGTGCAGACCCACCGCCTGACTCCAGAGTTGGCGGCAGGTTTGTGAGTGCCAGCTTTGCTTATCCCTCCAGGTGGTGCCTGTCTACCCCGCAATGGCAGTATCAGCATCCCCACTTCACTGATGGAGAAATAGAGTCTCCAAGAGACCAGAACCTGAACCTGGGTGAGGGCTGGGGTGCACCCGGGAGCTTCCTGCACTATTTGCATCCTCAGGGGCCTGGGGACTCCCTATCAGCTCCCACAGATATGAATTTCTGTGCAGTGGGCAGCGATGGGCCGATAAGCGGCCGCTGGCCAACCGCCATGGTGGCCGCCCCCTATCAGAACCCAAGCAGGCCACACTTATCGCCCAGCCAGGGAAGCCAGAGGCCCAGTGGACTCTTATCTCACGGGGACCGTCCGTGCCGGCAGTGGGGCAGCAGGGCTTCACAGGGGCCCAGCTGGGTTGGTCTCCCCAAGGGCACTGCCCAGCAGTGACCGTCTGGGGGACAGAGGTACAGCCAGTGCTCTGCCACCTTCACCTGCAAATCCTGGTGCTCTTCACAAGTCCAAGGCCCTCTCTCCTGTTCTCTGTTCCTCTGAGCCCCTCTGCCAGTCATGTGCGAGCGTCACTTCCTGCCTGTCTCTCTCTCCCTGTTTCTTGATCCCTGGCCCGCAGCTAGTCCCCTATCCCCAAGTATGCGGGGAAATGCAGCTCCCACCCTCAGCAGCAGCTTGTGAGGCCAGCCCGGGGGCACCACCCTCCTTTCCCCTCTGGAATGGGGGCAGCAACTTTGACCACAGTGTGCCCCGCACTCTCTGGCGTTGGGCAAGTGACTTGGCCCGAGCCTCAGTTTCCCATCTGGCCTGCCCGAGGGTGGGAGCCAGTTGCCTCATGGAGCCCTTCTGCAGCCCACGATAGCTGGCCCCTCCTCACCTTTCTAGCCGCCTTCTACTGGCTGGGACCCGGGTGACACCAGCCCAAGGGAGACAACAGGCATCAGTGTCCATCTCTTCGGCTGCACAGTAGTAGGTACAGCTTGGCTGCCCTGCCTCCAATGGTCAGGGCTCCGAGCACATGGCCACAAGAACCCTCAAGAGGCACCCACATGGCACAGGGCAGAAACGAGGCCTCCTTACCCCCTCTCCTCCCAGGACGCCCTGCACACACACTGCACACACAAGTGAGGCCCCGGATGTGCAGGGCTCTGTAAGCACTAGAGTGCTAGTCTGGGGCCTGCGAGTGACTGTCACAGTCTTCCATCCCACCATCTCCTGGCCCCATCGCTGCCCTGCCCTAGCTTCCTCCTGCCCCTGCCTCATACCTGGTGACCTCAGGGCTCCAAAAACAGACTGGGGAGATGTTTAGGGTGTTTATTTTCATTTTCAAAAGTTATGAGCAGTGTCAGTTGCTGGAGGCTTGGTTCTCTGGTGTTGCTGCTTCAAGTTGGACCCCCGAACTGTCCTGAGAGCAGAAGCACAAACCCCCAGTCCGCTCTCTAGGCCAGGGTCCCAGCTTTGCCGAGTAGCTGTGGGCAGGCCACTGGCCTCTCTGGGCCTCAGTTTCCTCATGTGTACAATAGAGCTAACGAGGGTACCAGCCTCTTGAGGGAGCTGTGAGGAGAAAAATCGCACCTGGTGCAGAGTGAGCGCCTCACCTCAGCATTTTCCTTAGGACCATCACCCCACCCTGGGACCCTGGGTTCCTCTAAGGGAGACTAAGGGTATAGGTAGGTCCTGCGGGGGGAAGCCACTGTCTGAGACAGCCAGAACTCTCCTCTTGGGGCCGGCCAAGCTGAGCAGCTGTGGAGCAAGGAGAAGCACCTTTCGCTCCCTGTGGGTAATGTTCATCTCAGCCCCATAGATGCCGTCACCCTCCCCTCGCCCAAGACGCCTCCACTGCACCAGAGCCAGGTCTCCTGTCCATCAGAACCCAGGGTCCAGGCTGAGTTTGAGGCCCAGTTCTGTGGTGATGCCACAGTGTGACCTCTAAGATATCACCTCCTCCTCTGAGCCACCAGGGGTGGGTGAGGGCTGGAGCAGAGCTGCACCCAGTAAGTATTGGAGAAACGCTGGGTGTGCCAGGGATGTTCACCCTCACAGAGCTCAAGCAAAACTAGCTTCAACTATGTGGTGTGCGGGAAGGGGTCCTAGGCAGTACACACCCAGAGGGCCCCACAGGGCAGCAAGGGCCTCAAGCATGTGAGAGGGTAGGGTGCCAGGTAGAGGGCACAGCCCATACAAAGGCCCAGAAGGGAGGCCCTGGGGCCTGAAGGAAGCAGGGGTTAAGGAGGGATCTGGTGCCTGGGATCCGGTTCCAAAGGAGAAGAGGTGGAGTGGGAGTTTAGCGGAGGGGATCCCTCTGTGCCAAGCAAAGTGGACTAGGGTGGGGCAGGGGACCTACCCCAACCTCTGGTCTATGAGGACGGGGTCCTAGCCTGTGGTGTGGAAGGCACCCCAGAGCTGGGGAAAAGGACATTGGGCTGGAGCTGCCCTGGCCTGATCCTCCAGCCCAATTCAGAAGGAGAGGGGGTAGGCAGCAGGAAGAGGGGAACTCAGTATTTTTATCTTTGAAATGACCTTGTTTGCTGGAGGGGCTGGCTGTTTCAAATTCTGATATGCAAATGGCTTCGAGCTATAATCTATAATCCCCAAAGCCTGTCTGGGTGGGTGGCTGCCACTGCCTTTGCTCTGCTGGCCCAGAGCTCTCTGTTCCTCAGGGGTTGGTCCCACTTGCCCCGTGTCCCACCCCTACTTGTGCCTTGTCCCCACATTTTCCATCACCCTCTTTTCCTCTGCCTCTTCACTTAACACCCAGAAAAAGCAGGTCAGCCCCCATTAGGACTGAGCCCTGAGGGTCCCATCTGACTATGTGGGTGTCCTGGGCCTGCCCCTACCTCATAGCCCTGTCCAAGCCTCTGTCCAGTAGCAGTCAGCATGACCTTGACCTGCCTGGCACATTGTAAGAAGACAGGTAAAGGGAGAAACGGCAATGTGTGGGTGCTGGGCCTAGGTTTGAGCCCCCAGGGGGGCCTCGTGTGTGGGGTTTCCTCTCCCTGGGAGCCCCCAGGGCCTCTTCCCACTGAGCAGCCCCTCGGCCAGCAGAGGGAAGATGACTTCCCTGGGGTGACCTGAGAAGGCTTCACTCCTCTGACCTCCCTCCCTTCCCTCTCCTCCCGACCCGTCTGTGCTGGTCACTGAGAGGTGGCAAATGAGCGTCTTTGTCTAGCTCTCCGCCTGCCTGTTTGGGAGGCAACGTGGTCCTGACACCTGGCTACTGAGCGCAGGGCTGTTCACCATGGGTGTCATGCTCACTGGGGAGCAGGAGGGGAACCCAGGAGGCCCAGAGGACATCAAGTGGCCATGAGGGTGGCCTGGATTTCACAGGCCCAGGAAGAAAGGGCATGGCCAGGGGCACATTTAGTGGTCAGCACAGTGGGTGCCTAGGCCTGTGGCTTGGCTGTGTGATCAGGCCCTGGGAGCAGGGTCCCCTTCACCTGTAAGTGTGTCAGGGCCTGGAACTCTTTCCTGGAACCACTATTTACAAAATAAATCCAACTGGGCAGAGCCTTGGAGGGGTGGGGACTGGGCGAGAAGATCTGTGGGTGGTGGGGCAGCCTCCTGTGCTGGATCAACTGTTGGACCATGGTTTGGCTTTATCGTGAGGGCACTGGATGGGCAGGAGGCTCATCCACAGGTTCCCAGACTGACACTGGGCAGGAAAGCCGAGGTGGAGCAGGAAAGGACCAGGGAGCAGGGGTGGGGACCACCTGCCACCCACCTTTTACTCACCAACACTCAGCAGCAACCTGTACCCAGCCCCAGGTGGGGTAGCACCTGAGACAGTCCTGGGGTAAAAAGTCCCTTCAAGGGGGCAGGGTCAGTTGCCCCCACCCTGACTCCAGGAGTGAGTGGGTTCTGTTCCCCCAGAAGCCAGGGCCTTTAGTTGGGGAGCAGCCTTAGGTTCCCTAGAGTTAAGACTGAGGCCGACTCCCCTGGGTCCCGCAACCCCTGCCTGGGGCAGCCCAGTTTCTATGAGAGGGCCATGGGGCAGGCATAGGGACTCAGGCCCACCGAGAGGATTATGGAGTGCTGCGGAACCGCCTGCGTGCTCAGGACCTGATGAGAACCACTTTTGCTCACATTTTCTGCATATCTTGAGCCGCACTTATCCCTTCACACCTATTATCTCTCCTAATCCCGTCAGCAGCCCTCTGAGGGAGCTACTAGTTGAGCCCCACTTTACAATTAGGGAAACTGAGGCCCAGCAAGATGAAGCAACATGGCCAAGATCACTCATCCCATAGTGGACAGGGAGCTAGGATCCGAGTGAGCTGTGCCTGTTTGGTTGCGGGTATCTCTAGGCTTCATTTTAGTACCCTCACCTCCCCCCCACGCTGGCCTCCAGGAGACACACTCCTTGTTTCTGGCCTGGCTGTGTGATCAGGGCCCCAAGAGCAAAGTCTCCTTCACCCATCACTGTCTCAGGGTCTGGAGTTCTTTCCTGGTGACTTGTTTACAAAATAAGTCTAATTGCCCAAACATCAGGTGTTACCTTCTTTGTTGAGCTCCATCCCTGGCCCTGGAGGGAGTGATGGGTAGGCTGGCCAGGTCTCCACAGCACTGCAGGTCAGCAGAGGGTAACGGCCAGGTGATCAGAGCCAGGTCAGTACTGTAGGAGGGCCCCTGACCCCACCCCTATGCCCCAGCCCCTGCCAAGTGGAGGCCTAAAGTACAAATTGGCATGGGGCAAGAGTGTTCAGGCGAGGAGCTGGCACACGCAAAGGTCCTGAGGTTTAAAGCATGTGTGTGGCTGAAGGATTAGAGGCTGGGGGGGCTTGGGGAGAGGTAGGACAGGGCACACATGGGCCAGGGTTTGGGCTCAATGCCATGGACTACAGGGAGACACTTCCATTCTCTTGGCTATAAAGGAGGAGCTGAAAGGTTACGAGCAGGGCATTTGGTCAGCTGCCTTGCAGAGAATGGGCTGGGTAAGAACACCCCCAGGGAGCACAAGCGAAGCGGCTGCTGTGAGCGGCCGGAGGAGGCATCTGTCAGCCGTTTCCTCCTCAGGGATTGGAGCCTGGTCTCCGTCCCCAGGGTCCCAGGGGTCCTACTGAAGGCTGAGAATCCTCGCCCTGGAGTGTGAGCGAGGGCGTCCGACTGGCTATCTGGGCCGTACTCGGCTGACTAATCTTGCTGCCTAGAGTTTCTATGCAAACCTCAAGGTTTGTTATCGGGCAGCAGGCGGGCTGGCGGCTGAGGCAGGACGGCCTGTCCTGATGGACAGCCCAGGAGATGGGCCGATACGGCCCAGCCACGCGTCCCCTCCTGCCAGTTCGCCATGTGTGGGTGGGAAAAATCATTTCAGCTATTTTGCTTTATCACCAGGCCTGGCATTGCAGCCTGATAGGCCTATTTGTCTTAGATTAACAGATGGGGGAGGGGCACGAGAGAGGAGGATGTCGGATGGCAGGGGTCAGCCTAGGGTCAGCTCCAGAGACCAGACCCAGACGCTGGGCCAGGAGCCACCTTTTTCTGGGTGTCCCAGGGAAAGCGGTCGATACTAGGTACCCCAGAGGGACAGGTTCCCTGAGACTATCCAGCAGGCCCCACACCATCCTGACCTTTCACTTCAGAGCTGAGCAAACCAAGACTTGGGGGAAACGGAGCTTTTGCTACGGAGAGGGCTGTGTGTCCCTGCCATGACCATCCTTCCTTCCCAGGTGTTTCCTGAGCACCTACTGGGGGCCAGGCGCACTGCAGGTGCTGGCAGAGATGGGAACAGTCCCGCCCTCGTGTTGTGGGGGTGACACAGGCCATAGGACTAGAGGAGTATGGGGTCTACAGCCCAGGAGTGAGCAAGAGAAGGAGGTTGTTTATTCGCTCAAAAAACACTTGTGTATTAAGCATCTGCTAAGTGCCGGCAGAGTCCAGGCGCCCAGGGAGCTGATGTCGTAGTCAGGGAGACAGAGACTAAATAATAAAGAAGTAAAAATGTCACGTGTTTCAGGGTATGAGGCTCTGGAATAAAAGATGGGGAGTGATTCTAAACTGGGCGGCCAGAGTGGGCCTCACTGAGCCCATGTTTGAGCTGAGACCAGAAGAGTGAGGGGAACCAACTGCCATCTGCGGACAAAGTACCAGGCAGAGGGCACAGAGCAAGCAAGAGCTCTGAGGCCGTGAGTGTTCCCAGCTGAGTCTGGAGCAAGTGCAGGGGTGAGGAGGCAAGCTCAGAGTGTGAGGGCCCCATCTGCAGGTGGCTATCTTGGAAACAAGTTCAGAGGTCACAGGCTTTGGCCAGCATAGGCCAACGGTGGCTGGCTAACCAATGGACACATTAGCTACCACTGTCCCCAGGCCTCAAGCTGTTTTCATGACCCCTCCCCAGAGCATTGGTCCCCAGGCCAGGGTAGGGCCTGAACCCCTGGCCCGTGTCCACCACCAAAGCTCAGGACTGCCCACTTCTCTGCGCAAGGCCCCGTGACGGATAGGGCTGAGGTGGGGCGGTGAGCTCGTGGCCTCACCTCTGTGCCTGGCCCGGCCCACATGGATGCTGCTTCCTGCACTTCTCAGGAAGCCCCGGGGACCAGGCACCGGGCCATGCACAGCACCCCAGAAGAGCCCTGTGCAGAGCGGACTCTGAAGTAAGACCTCCCACCCCGTCTCTAACTGATGAAGAAAACTGAACCACAGAGCTGGCATGGCTTCTCCCATAGCTGGGTCGCTGACCCCTCAGCCCTGGATAGTCCCCTCACTTTATTCAGCAGTTTCTCACCCCAGAAGAGCTGACCACCCAGCACCCTGCCATAGCAGCTGTCCCTTGGCCTGGTTCTGACTCGGACCTCCACTCCTGACAAAGGCACCTGGGCGTTAGGGTCATGGGTTGGGTCAGGGCAGAACCTATGGGAGGAGCAGTTAGTCAGTGCAGCTCTTTGGCAAGACTCGACCACCATCCCATCTAACTGCTTCGTGGGAGCTTATCCCCATTCGCTCACTCACTTATTTATTCAGTGCCTACTGTATACTAGCCCCTGTTGTAAGCACTGGGGGTAGAGCATGAACAAAACGGACCAACCTCTACCCTCCCAGAGCTGCAGCCCGTAGCAGAGAGAGCAGTCAGCGAGGGGCGCAGGCTAAGCAGGGAATGCGAACAGGAATAGAGCGGTGGTCAGGGGGCTTGGGTGAGGCCACCCCTCACCCTCGGGAGTTGCACAGAGAGCTCAGTGGACACCCTGGGGAAATGCCCTACAGAGCACAGCGTGCAGAAGCCCTGTATTTGAGTGGGGTGGGGGACTCATGCGAGAAATGAAGACAAAGTAGGAAGAGGCAAGGGCTGGCGCCTGCACTGGCTGCTGTGTGGGGAGCAGACTGTAGGGGTTCGGGGTAGACACGGGAGACCCAAGAAAAGGCTGAGACTGAAACTTAGTGTCAGATGCCAGACGCCCTGTTTTACAGACGTGGAAACCGAGGCCCAGAGAAGTTGGGCGGCTGCTCCAGTACCACTGCTGGGCGACTTAGAGAGCTGAGCCCACAGTCCGCCTCCCAGAGAATGGCCCTCGCCCACCTTCATAGGCTCCCAGGGCCCCTCCTCAGAGGGTTTGGACACTGCTAGGGTGGAGGGCGAGTGGGCAGTGGGGTGCCCAGCGAGGAATGTGGCTAGGGCCCAGGTCCGCAGCTATCCCAGCAGCTGGTAGGGCCCAGGCCTGGCAGCCTGCCTATGCTGCCCACTGACCTCACTGGCCTTCCGGGAGCGCCTATCTGTGGCCACGGCAGCCTATCTTGACCGCGGGCTCTAATCAAGCCCAGCTTCCTCCTCCGCCCTCCCACCAGCTTCCTGCCCCAGCCAGCCCACCCCACTAGTCGGCTGTGTGTCTGAGCATCAGCCTTTGCCCAACCTACCCCTCCCAAACATTAATGGGATGCAGGTCTGCCCACCCCCACCTGGGGAGCCCCTGGAGTCGTGGCTGCCCCTTCTAGAAGTTTCTCTCCCTGTCCTCCTCCTGGGCCCAAACTCGGCCCCACTGCAGCCTGGCCATGTGGCTTGAGGTATATCAGCTCACCTCTCGGAGCCTGTTGCCTCCCAGTAAAATGTCCCCAGATGCACTTGGAGGACCCTGAGGGGCTGCTGCTTGACAATAGGCCATTCCCACAACTGCCGGGTGCTGCTGTTGCTTTGTCAGCGGTGATGCTGGTGCGGCCGGCGTGCTCCCTCCTGCCAGCGCCAGTGCTCACGCCTCGCTCACTGCCACCAGTGCTCACGCCTCGCTCACTCCCACCAGTGCTCACGCCGCCCCTCTTCCTAGCACCGTCACTGTCACCGGTGCTCTTACACTCTCACCGTCACCAGCACTGTCACTGTTACTACTGTTACTGTCACTATTCCTGTCACTATCACTGTCCTTGTCACTGGCACTTTGATTGTCCTGTTACCCTTGTGGTGTGGCCCCCACACTGGCACCAGGGCAGACCTGGCTTCCAGCTGTCATGTCTCGCACTGGGATCCTTGGGCTTACCGCGCCCCTCTCTGGGCTCAAGCTGCTCCTCTGTGGGACAAGGACAGAATGTTCAGGCTGTCTGAAGGTGTCAGGAGGGCAGGGCAGGGCAGCGGGAGGGCAGTGTGTGCAACATGGTGGCTCTCTCCAAGCACACCCAGGACTGTGCAGTCCCTGGAGCTATGCAGTCCCCAGGCCACGGTGCTGGGCTCTCCCTGGGGTCATGCAGCCTCAGCTGGGACAGGTCAGGGTCACCATCAGGCAGTCCCTATCAGGGTCCCTATACCGGCCAGCTGTCATTGCCCAGGAGGGAGACAGAGGCAGCCTGCTGGCAATTGTAGGTGGCACTTCCCTCGTGCCAGGCACCATTTGTCACAGGATCTCCCCCAGCCCCAGGACGGACTGGGCTCCATCACACCCACTTGACAGATGAGGAAACTGAGGCTAGGTGAGTTGCAGTGTCTCTGTGAGACCCAGGATGGAAACCAGGCCTCCACTAACTTCTCAGTCCCCCAGCCCATGAATTAACACTTTGTTCTCAGAGAGCCCCTCTCCCTGCCAGGCGAGCCGGGCTCCTTATTTATTTATTATTCCTCTATCTCTATGCGTAACTTTTGATTTCCTCACCACGTTTTTCCATTACGGCGGCCGTGGATGCGGCCGATAAGATCGGTCCCCAGAGATGGGACAAAGGGGCCGCCATTGGTTCGAGGACTGGTCATATCCTGCCCGAAAGGGCCGAGCTGGGGCCTGAAATGAGGCGTGATGCTATCTCGGTGGCTTATTGTGTGTCATAGTGGGGAGGGGACCCTGCCTGCCTCGGCCCCTCCCCCTCCCCCATCAGAACCCGCCTTCGCCCCTGCAGATGGACTCCCACCCATGCTCAGCCCGATCCCTCAGGGGGTGCCCCAGGGCTCTTGGCAACGGGTCCTTGGAAGAGCTTTGACCCCAGGCACCCATCTGGGTCATCCCAGTGCCCTGTGGCCTCCTGGGCTGTTCCTTCAGCCTCCTTGAGCCTCAGTGCTCCTGTCTGTCACCAAAACTTCCCCTGCTACCTGGATGCAGTGGTTTCTGGGGACCCAGGCCCACCGCCCCCCTCCCCAACCAGCAAGCAGTCACATACACCCAGGTGCCCAGGCTAGAGCCTCCCGGACCCTGCACCGCACTATGAGGCTCTTGCTTTGACTCAGCAGTTCAGCTTCTAGGAATTTATCCCAGATAAATAATCTCAGTGTGGACAAGCATAGAGTGGCAAGAATAGTCATCACGCTGTGTTGAAGATAGCAAGCCATTTATTTTTATTTTTTTGCTGGCCTGCAGAATTTCTATAAGAGGGACAAATGATTATAAAAGAAGCAAATCTATACAGATGTCCCCAACACATCACCAGGGTGTGCCTCTCCCCCACAAGCACACAGTAGGTCAAACATGCCCAGTGCCAAAGGCCACGGGCAAGAACAGCAAATCTGGGGCTGACGTGGGGCAGCCCCGCCACCAGCCACCCCCTTCCCTGGTCCCTGAGCTTTACTGGTCCTGCCAAAAGTCTACCTGCCCCTCCCCAGAGCCCAGGGAACTTGCTGGGTCTCAGAGGGTACATGCAATCACTCTGGCAGATGAGAGATGGAGCAAGGAGTAGAGGTGGGAACAAGCACCGTGTCCCTGAGACAGGGACCTCCAGTGGAACCTGGTCATGGGCTCAGCTAGATGGGCAGCAGAGTGTTCCATTCAGGGGAGCCCCAAGAGTTCCTGAGTAGAGGCACAGCGCAAAGGAGCTATGTCTGGGGTAGGGACCAGCCTGTGCCCACTGCATGCAGGGTAGGGCTCTCTGTACTCTAAGCCTCCTCGCCCCTCTTCCCCAGCCCTGCCCTGGCGCAGTCATTGTCCTCCGCCCCACCCCCCGCCACCCAGGGACATGAAGAACAGAGCACTTGGCAGGGTCTGGGACCTGGGTATGAACTCAGTCACCATGCCTTACTTACTATATGGCCGGGTCTTCTCTGACCCTCAGTCTCCTCATCTGTAAAAGGGATAACACCAGTTTCTATGGCATGGGATGGTTTGAAGATTGAATTGATAAAGTGCCATGAAAATAGGTGTCTGCTGGTTTTACACGGTGCAGTGAGCGTGCACGGCTTTCACAAGAGGGAACTTTAACAATTTCCAGGACTCACCTTGTGCTGCGCCGTCCTTTGGAGACCCCTGGGGCAGGGGGGGCCAGTGCCCCGGTTAGAGCCATGGGGCTGAGTGGTACTGTGAGTCAGCCATAGCCCTCCTCAGGCCCCAGCCTCCCTGCGCACGGTAAACGCCTCCTCTGTGGGCGGAGCAGGTGGGAGGTACTTGGTGCTCATAAAGAAGGGTCAGCAGGTTCTCAGGGACTGTCGTCTTTTCTGGAAGGATCTTTGTAATCCCTAAGGGGCTTGTCCCATGTAGGCTGTGGCAGTGTCATGATATTCTCCAGGGTATTGGCTCAGTGCCCGCTGCTGCCCCCCAGGCAGGACTCACCTGTGGCTGGTGTGGACCCAGGGCCCCAGCAGAGGCAGTGGTGATGGGAGGGACCACTCTTCATCCTTTCTACCACTGGGCCTCTGCCCAGATCCTCGCTCATCCTCACACCCACCCCTCCTGCCCATTTCAGAGAAGAGACGGGGCCCTGTAAGGTCCATGCCCCAGCCCAGGGAGTGGGGTGGGCTGGCCAGGCCAGGGGTCGAGAGGCTGTGAGCTGGAGGCTGGATCAGAAGAAAGGGCCCTCTCTGTGGCATCAGCCCCTAGAAAAACAGGGGGCAGGGGCCAGGACGCTCAGGCTGATAGGGGCCAGATAAGCTATTTGCACATGAGGTATTTTCTTTACCTTATCACATATCCTGCTTCCAGCCCGCCCACAGGACAAGGCAGGGCAGGGGAGAGCCAGGAACCCTGACCCCAGTGCTCAGGCCTCAGGGTCTCCCAAGACCAAAGTATCAGGGCCCAGGAGCTGATGAGGCTCCCTTTCCCCAGTTCGCAGGTGGGAAGACAGACCATGGACAGTTAGCTTTTTGAGAATGGGGGAGAGACCATGAGTCCTCGTACTTTGAAACACCCAGGAAGCTGTGGTTCTTGGGCTGGGGGAGGCTCCATCCAGGATGGGGAGGAAAGAGAAGCCTGTTGGAAAACCCAGTGAGGCCAGGGCAGTGTCCTAGGCCAAGTACACTGACACCTAAAGAGTTTCAGGCCCCACTGCCCACCCCGTGACTGTTCCTGCCAGTCAAGCCAGTTCTCTCAGCTGCGCCTTGATGGGGCAGAGTGTGTGAAACACATCCCACCCCCAAGGAGCCCCATCTTGGGGATTCAGATGGGATGATCAGATCTCAAGGCAGTCCCCCACCACAACTTCCCCTGAGACTCTGAGCTGCCCTCAGGGCCTCAGAAAAGGCACCTCTGGGTCTGAGTGTGGCCTCTTAGCGGCCCCTGCTGTCCACCTGGGGCCCAGTCCAGATGATGGCCAAGACCTTGCCCCTTCCCAGCCCACGGACACCCCTTTCCCTAGGGCCACCCTCTCACCAGGACAGGCCTCTGGGCCTGCTAGTGGTGAACGGACCCTACAGGTCCCGGGCAGGGGAGCCAGGCCCCACCCTGTACTCAGGCTATTTCCAGGCAGTCCCAGATCCACAATTAGCTGGGGCCAGGGTTCAACCCGATAAAGATGGGCTGTTGTTCTATATCAAAAAATCAATAATCCCCAGTGATGTTCCAGTGATAGGGAGAGAAGTTCACAGGCACCAGCTGGCAGGTAGGACAGGAGTCAGGCCCAGGATCTCCAGGACCTGGGTCTGTCCTCTCTGCCTGTCCCCCACCTGGCTAGCTGGTGCGGCTGATCCACAGTAGACTCCAGGCTCAGCCATCCCCCTCCTTGCCCACTGCCTCTTTGTGGGTGGGCAGCTTGAAACCACCCCTGTGAGGAGGCCAGAGCGGCTCGGCCCCTCCCCAGGTTTGGGTGGGAAGGTGGCTGGCACAGGGCCCCTCCATGCCTGGTAGGACCAGCCACCCCATCTCCCAGGCCTGTGCTTGTCAATTGGACTGGAGTGTCCAGCTCCGGTTCTGCTTCCTGCCACCATCCACCAGACACTCCAGACACTCCAGTTGCTTGCTTGGTCCCCAGCACTTTCGGGACCATCAGGGCAGAGTCATTGATAACCCCAGCCCAAGGGGCTGACATTCTAGTGGAGAGATTGAAAGTTAATAAAATACAGGCATCAACTCCACAGTGATGGGAGCAGTGGCACTCAGAGCACAACAAAGCAAGCGGTGGGGGGCCTGTGGCCAAGGGCATCACCCCTCTGTATGCATGAGTGCAGCTGGGCACACAGAGGCCCTGGAGGGCCCTCCCACCCCAGCCCTGTGGCGGGCACTGTGCCTGTACTTACTGGCCCACGTTGGAGCCAGCCACAGTGCCATCCTGTCAGCCCCCTCTGCCGTCAGCCCCCAGGAACATCACCTGCCAGCTCTGCCTGGGCTCAGCTGGCCCTACATGGCACAGCCACTATGCAGAGCTTGGCAGGAGAAAGGAGGTCTGAGAGCTGGCATCTCGCCCAGTGGCGGGCACTCAGCCTACGTCCACTGGAAACAGAACCTCAGGCAGGTGTGGTGGGCTGGGCAGGCCACCATGGGTCTCCTGGCAAGTATATCTCCACCCACAGGAGGAGGTCAAGATGAGGCCTCGGGGTCCAAGCTCTGGAAGCCCCTCCAAGGAGCCCCCTGCACCCAGCCATTGTGAGCACAGAGTCTACAGGAAACTTCTTAGGAAGAAAGGTCTGGGCTTAAGGCTCTTTGGAAAGCTCCGACCTAGAATGAGAAGGAAACCCTCCTCCAGGGAGGGCTCAGGCTCTGCGTACCCCACTAGCCTAGGCACTTGAGGGACAAGGTGCCAGCAGAGGCTGGAAACCCATAACCAGGCCCAGAGGTCAGCAAGGGCCACACTGGGCAGTGGGTACCAGGGATCAGGGCAGAGAAGCCAGAGACATCCCAGGGTGGTGGTAGGACCAGGTGGGGAGCATCCAGAGGCCCTATGTAACAAGTTGGGCGGTTCCCAGGAATTTTCTCTTCTCTGATTTTCTCTGTCAGTGAAATAGGCACTACATCTCCAGTGCTGGGCACCCACTAGGGCAAAATAACAAAAATGATCAGATGGAGGCGTGGCCCTGTGGCCTGTGGCCAGTATAGGCACAAGGGGTAGGGCATCATCTCAGGATAGGTGGTCACTGTCTGAGGGACAGAAGCTGGCATTGGGCTCCATGGTGTCATGGTCCTGCAGGAACCAGAGCCTGGCTCTGCCACAGCATCCAGTATCTCCCGCAAGGCCAAAGATCCCAGATTATACATGAAATCTTATTTTTAAACAATGACAGCTGGTCCTCATTTTTATTCATACACTAAGCTTGCAGCTCCCAGCTCCTCCAGCCGCCTCTCTCTGGTCCTGTGGGGGTCTGGCCTCTCTGAGGGAATCTGCGGAGATACCCAGGCTAGAGGCAATGTCGAAACCCTGGGCACAAGAGCCACTGACCTGCCAAGCCCTCAGGTGGGCTTGCTTCCGAGGCTCCCTCACTGCCTTCGCCATGGCCTCCCTCCACTTCAGATTATTCCTTCCATCTTGGCCCTCTCAACTGCCATGGGGCCAGAGGCCTGGGGCGGGGCCTGGGAGCAAGTTCTAACACTTGGGCCTGTGGCCTGTGTGCACGGCCTGGGCATCAGTATCATCTCTTCCCCTCTCAGCTCAGTTGCTCCCATCCGTGAAATGGGGCCAGGACTGTGCTTAAGTCCTGGAGCGCGCCAGCCATGTGATGTGCCAGATTTACTGTGAGCGAGGGTACACTGCCTGGGTTAGGGTCAGAGGGACACGGGCTTGACTCTGTGCCACTTGCTGGCCATGTGACCTTGGACAATCCTTCAACCTTCCCGAGCCTTGCTTCCCTGGACTGGCAGAGAACAGGGAAAACAGACCCCACTGTTTTTGCTCCAAAGCTTTTTTAGCCATGTCTCCTCAATATTTTGTTCCCATAATTCACAGATCAGAGCCTGAGGCCTGAGATGGGGCCAAAGGTACTGTGGCCACTGGTGACAGAGCCAGGACTAAAATCAAGCTCCACCCTCTTTTTGTTTCCTGATGTGGCATTCAGGTGTGGCTTGATCCAAGGGACACACCGGCTAGCTGGGCCCCATGGCTCTGGGTCTCCTGGTCCCGAGACCCCGGGCTGTGTGGGCATGTTTGCTTTCTCCATGCCCTGGAGGGTGGGACAGCTCAAAGGATGGCACCAAGCCTGTCAGCAGTCCTGGGTGGGAGTTTCGCTACTGCCCCAGACTAGTCCAAATAGTAGAAGCCACACAGCTCCCACAGATGTGCAGGCCTAGGGAAGAGCTGGCAGCACAGTGGGCTTCCTGGGAGCAGCTGGCTGTCCACAGTGTACTTTGACCTCACCAGTTCACCCAGGCACATCCCCACGGCCCTCTACATGCCTCAGGCAAGTGTCTGCCCCCTCAGCCTGTCCACAGTCCTACACGGGGACCCTGAGCCAGGTCTGCCTCCTCTGAGTTTTGTTGCCCCATCTGTAAACTGGAAGGAAAAACAGGGCCAACAGGGTGGGTTCCAGCAGATGGGGATGTTCTAAGAAGCTGAAGAGAACTTGCCCTCCCCCAGGCATTTCTCCCCAAGCCCTGATTTGCCCCCTGTAGCCAGATCACATGAGCAAGGCCTCAGCATTCACTTAGAACAAACTCTCAGAGCATAAGGGAAGGTGACCAGCCACAGGCCTTGGGCATCCAGATGGAGTGCCGTGGCCTCAGATGGTGCCTACCCGACCTGGGGCGCTCTCAACTCGCACCTCACAATAACCATCCAGAAGGTGGCCTCTGTGCCTGCCTGAGACCCGTTTGTGTGTCCATGTGACCAGGGTTCTGCCCCACCATGGGAAGCTCCCAAACTCCCCAATATGCCAAGACCATGGGTAGGTGCTCAGGCGGGCAGTTGGTAATGGCTGCAGCTGCAGCCCACCACCGTGACTCCCACCATGGTGTGTGGTGCCATACCAGACCCATCAGGAAGCCCTGTCACCATTGAGAGTGGGCACTGGTATCATCTGTTTTAGGGATGGGGCCCTGGCCCTGAGGGACTGAACACCTGGCCAAGTTCATGTCAGGGCTATAGCTTAGCCCAGCCAGACCCCTCCTGGCTGCCTGAGTTAAGTGCTCATCGACCACTCACCGTGTGTGGGCCCGGTCCTTCATGTACCATATCCATTATGTCGTTTTACCTTGCAATGACCTATGAGGCAGATGCTCTTACCTCCCACTTCATATAAGAAGAAACGGAGGGCTGGGAGGGAAGCAATGTGTCCAGCTGAGAGATGGCAGCGGCAGGATACAAACAGATTCTAGAGCCCTCAGGGCTGGAGGAGGTTTATACATCATCCTCTAGCAGTTGAGTTAATTGGAATCAGTCCCCCACTCCCACTTCAAAGCAGCTCAGTCCCAGAAAGGCAGGGCCAGGGTCAGTTGTTGAAGCTGCAGAGAGGGCAGTCAGAGCCTGGATGGTGGTGACCACGTGGAGCAGAAGAAGGAGCCACTCAGCCTTCTTTTAGAGCCTCAACTACTTTTCTAGTCAGAAAGATCGCGTTGGAGGGGAGGAAAAGGGCTGGATTTCAGAGCTGGTGACCTTGGGCCAGTCACACCACCCTTAATAAAATGGCTACAGCCCCTTAATGTTGTAGATTGTGGGGGGATCCAGTGAGAGGAGCTGAGCAAGTGTGCAAGTGAACGGGTCTGCATGACACGTCATTGTGGGAGAGCTTGTGCCAGCCTATAACAGGCCAAGGGGAACAGAGAGGGGCCAGCCATGATCTGCTGTGTGACTCTGATAGAGCTGCTCGCCCTCTCTGGGCCTAGTTTTCACACTAGTACAGGATGTGTTGAAAACACACACTCTCAGGGCCCACACAACCTCCAAGCTAGCCCCACTCTGGGCCCGCACCCACAGAGACTTCTAGAACCCTGCCAGGGCAGCTCTTGCTCACCCCAGGGTTTTCTTTCTCTCTCTCTCTCCCTCCCTCTCTCCCTCTTACTCCTTTTTCTCTCCCTTTTCTATGACTTTTATCAAAGGCAAACAGCGTGATCCCTGAGATAGGGCCGCTCCCCAGCAAAGCCAGGGCCAGCTGGCCCACAAGGAGCCACAGGGTGAGGCTAGGTAGGGGAGATGGAGCTGATTAGATAAGTGGATGCTGGCGGTGACCCCAGGGTGGGCTCCCACATGCTGATCCCACACCCCACCTTTCAGGGTGGGGACTGCAGGACAGCTGGACTCTGCTCTGGAGGCCACCGGCCATTAGCACAAAGAGAGCCTGGGCTCTGAAAGGAGGGGCCAGCCAGCAGGGTGCAGGAGGCAGCCTCCGAGCTCATGGACACTCTTGTAAGCCCACAGGGCCACCCTAAGTCGGAGTTGCAAACCAGCCTGCAGGGGCATTGCTCAAGAGGGAAACTGAGGCCTGGGAGACGAGGCATGGTGGGCTCTGGAACCAGGTGGTTCAGGCTGAAGCCCTGGATCTTCCATGAGAAAGGAGCTCAGGCCTGGTCTAGGCGGAGTGACTGCTGTGCAACCCTGAGTGAGTTGTTCAAACTCTCTGGGCCACCTCGGCGGTACAGAGCTAGAAGAATGGAACCTCCTCACTGACTTGTTCATGTCGATGAGGGAGGCCACCACAGGCTCCAGGGTGGCAGCAGAGCTGGGGGCCCAGGCTGAGGGCAGCAGCTCAGTGGCAGCCCTGGGTCGGACCACAAGCCTCAGGGTGCTTGGGCTCCTAGGAGAGGAAAAGTAACACTGGCTATGACAACCAACATACTGGCCTTGACTTGCACAGCCACCAGCACAGCAGGTAAACTGAGACTCAGCAAAAGCCAGGCAGAGACGGGCCCTGGCTCCAGCCTCTTAATTCCAGACCACAATTCTCCCACCTGGCCACCCACTTCACCAGACTCCCAAGAGAGGGTCCTGAAATGGCCCGGGTGGCAATACTCAGCTCTGCCTCTCTTCTCTGTCCCCTTGGGACACCATAGGAGCCTTCTGAGACCTAAATAGATATGCAAATCATATAAGTATTCAAAGGCCGAGTTTTCTCATCTGGTTCCTTACAGGTGCTTGAGAGTAAAATTGAATCCCGTGCAGCATGCTTGTCCTGGAAATAATGTGTGTGGGCTTGTTTACCAGAATAAATTAGTCTTTGTCCTAATGCTATCCCCGTAGTAATGGCCCGACCCCCGTGGAGGTAAGGGGTCCACCCAGGCAGCGTGGGCTTGCCCCTCTCCCAGAGGAGACCATCTGCAGATGGGAAAACGAGGACAGAGCAGGAAGTCAGCCACGGGACAAGAGCTGGGGGCTGACTCCAGCAGCCTCCCTGTCCTGTTTTCTCTATCACCTCCTGCCTCAGCACAGAAAGGGGTGTCAAACCCTGGCCATGAGCATGGCTGGGGCTCTGATTCAAATCCCACCTACCTGCTGTGTACTTTGGGCTGGTTCCTTAACTTCTCTGAGTCTCAGTCTCCCGCTCTGTGCAACAGAGAACAAGTTCAGTGTGACTAGGAGAATTCCCTGTAGATTGTGCCATGTGCTTGGCTAAGGCTCAATAATGGGGGCCAGAAATTGTGTGAGGGTTGTAACTTATTGGGACAAATGGCATCGCCCTCACTCTCTAGCTGAGGGACCAGGGACCAGGATAAATAGAGCAGGGATAAGTTGGCCAGGACCTGGCCGGAGCTGGCATCTCTCTGTGCCTTCCTCACCCCAGCTGGTCTGGGAGAAGGAAATGGAAATATAGGTCACAGGATGTTGCCGGGGAGGACACCTCCACCTGCAAGCCTACCCTGACTGGCCCACCATTGGAGATGCCAACACATGTGTTTCCTGGGAGCCACCGAGGGCAGAGGCTATGCCTTTCTTGTCCCTGTCCCAGGTGCCCATATGGGGTTTCGTGACTGAGCCACAAGTCCAGAGACCTGGGTTCCAGTCCCACCTCCAGCCCAAGCTCAGGGTATGGTTTAAGTGTTCCTGGGCCCTGGGTTTCCTGTCACTGTGGTTAGGAGCTGACCATTTGCAAGGCCACCACTGTCTGGGTCCTCCAGCTATTATAGAAGCTGTTTGAAAATAACGACATCTTCCTGCCTGTCACTCTCTCTGCCAGCTTTTACTCCTGGCTCAGTGTCTCCCACCCCTTAACCTCTCTCCCTTACTCATTTCTGCTTTCACTCATTTTTGGACTTGAACTGAGCCCTCGTGAGGTACCTAGTCTGCCAGGAGTAGATGGTCCCACCCACCCCCACTTTTCTCATGCAGTTTTACTTCAGGTTGGGAGAGGGTCTCTGCTAGGTGCTAACTGGGCTTTAACCATGCTTGACCCCATTTCAGCCAAGTAAGGATTTGGGAAGGAACTAGAAGCTAGAAATAGGTTATCTGAGCAGTTGAACATCATGAGGGCTGCCATAGATAGTTGCACGGGTTGCGTACTGCACAAGAGTAGTCAGTGGGTGAGTTGACACTGGGATCCAGCCATGTTCTCCTCATCAAGCCAGGCACCTGCCATGGCCCTGCATTCAGACCATAAACAGCCTCCCTAAGACCAAGGAGGTGGGTTGTCACAGTGACCATTGCCAATCCCCAGCCTAGGTCCCTCAGTTCCCATGCCTCCCTGCCTTTCCAAGGCTTTGACCAGCCCCCGGAGCCCTGAATGGTGGATTCTGCCCCTGGGTGTGCAGAACGGCCACCTTTATCAGGAGCCAGCCCTCTCTGGCGGTACATGATACCCAGGCGATGCAGCAGCTGCCATGGGGAATACCAGCCATGCTGTTATCGGGGAGGCTCGCCCCACTGGCCAGCTGTAGGGGCTCCAGTTAGGGATCATGGCCGTTTGCCTATGGGTGCATGTATGGACAGGTGGGGGGCCCACTTCCTTCATTGACACGGTAGGGGGCAAACCAGATCCCTGGGAAAGGGACCACAGGCCCCTGTAGCTGTGACAAGTAGGGAGTCCTGGGACTACCCCATTCTTTCTGTCGCTCAAGGGGTGATTTGGGCCAACCGCCTCCTTCCCGCTTTGTGTCCCTGGGTCTGGGTGGGGCTCGGCCCACACATGGGAGACTGAGCTGAGTTCCAAGTTCCTCCTCCCTCAGGAAGGTGGGCACCAGCCTCAGACGGAAGGCGTTATCTCCTTATGGGGGCTCCATGACCGACAAGGCTGAGAACAGCTCCGTCATAAACGTTCTGTACA
The DNA here is from genome assembly GCF_000325575.1 of Pteropus alecto. NCBI lineage: Eukaryota > Metazoa > Chordata > Mammalia > Chiroptera > Pteropodidae > Pteropus > Pteropus alecto. The sequence continues at coordinate 62,808,293 of NW_006494614.1, forward strand.
CAGAAAGGAAAATAATATGTGAAAACAGAGGGAGTCGTGGCCTTGTCCTGCATGTGGCCCTACCAGAACTAGCTCCCAGAGGGGCCATGGGCAGCCCTATTCAGAGGCCCAAGTGCAGGCTGATCCCTGGGTGGCTTAGTGCATGTCCGGTTGTCAGGGTAGGGGCAGGCATGGAATTAGGATTCTGTATGCTTCTGCCTTTATCCCACGGCCCTGAGTGGGCTCAGTCCACGGGGGGCTCTCCACCAGCCTCAGAAGCGGCACTTGGACCCATTAGATGGCTAGAGAGACAGACGCTTGGATGGACAAATGAACTCCCAGTGAGCTCATCTCTAGACAGCCTCTTCCTCCCACACATACCCCTGAGGGTCAGCCGGCTAGAGGGCCAGAGACCCAGATACACCCAGGACATGAAGGGCCGGGACCCCAGTCAGTGTTTGGAGCCAGGCAGCCTATGTTCAGATCCTGGCATCTTGCTGCCAGCCACAAAGCCTCTCAGGGCCTCAGTTTCTTCATCTGTACAGGGGACGTAAGAAGAGGGCCAGCTTCATAGGGCAGCTTGGGCAGGATCAGGTGACTGCGTGTGGCCAGGCCACACTCCTGTCCATGATGACCAGCCAGCTCTTACTCGGTCCCTTGGTACCAAGCACTACAGGGCCAGGGGAGGGGGTGGCCCATGGGCTGGGACCCAGGCATCCTGGGTGGGCTGGCAGAGGACGAGGCCCCTCATGGGCAGGCCACAAAGCAACAGAGCCGGCCTCTGCCCTCCTCTCTGTGAGGCTGATAAAGGGGCGCCGGCCTCTTTGGCCTCGCCCTGGTCCCCTGCCATCTTATCTGCCCTGGGGAAGACAAGGACCCAGTTAGAACGTTTTAGCTGGGCCTCCTGGCATATTTACACGTTATCTCTGCCATTAGGCCGGCAGTTATCTGATAATCGGGCCCATTAAGGCCACAGCCTGCCCAATCGGGGCTCCAGGAAGTGGGGCCGCCACAGCAGTGCTCACTCGGGGACCAGGCCGGGCCATGTGAGGCCTCCATGGGCCCAGACAGCCTAGGTAGCACCTGAGGTATAATGTGGCGAGCCCTTCCTGGGCAGAGGGTGTGTGCCCTGGGGAGGGGCTGCCCTCTGAGAGCGTAGCCACCACCATCCCCTTGTCCAATGAGGACACTAAGGCTGTCAGGCTGTGAGGCTGTGGGGGTGGGGGCAGGTAACATGCAGGTGTGAGTTTCCCAGGGCTGCCCTGACAAATTTGCACAACCTTGGTGCCTTAAAACGTCAGAAATCTATTCTCTCACAGTTCTGAAGCCAGAAGTCCCAAATCCAGGTGTCAGCAGGGCCATGCTCCCTCTGGAAGCTCCAGAAGAGGGTCCTTCCTGCCTCTCCCAGCTCCCAGGGGCCCCAGGCACAGCTTTCTCCTGGCTGCATCACACCTTCTCTGCCTCTGTCTTCACATGGCCTTCTTCCTCGCATTTCTCCTTTGTGTGTCTCTTCTTATAAGGACATTTGTCATTGGATTTAGGGACCACTGGATGATCCAGGATGGTCTCATCTTGAGATCCTAACTTGATTACATCTGCAAAGACCCTTTTTCCAAATAAGGATGTAATCACGGGTTCCAGGTGGACGGATCTCTTGGGGGCCACCATTCAACCCACTATACAAGGTCACGTGGATCATGTAGTGAGGCTAGACTGAACCCTGGAGCCTGACTGCAGACCCTGTTCAACTCCACGGTCCCACCCTGCCCCGTGAGAATGACCGTAGCAGGGCCTTACAGCTGAGGCCCGTCTGTCTGTGTAAATGTAACAGAATCCTGCAGCGGATGCCACTACTCTAGCCATGCAATGGAGTCAAGGCCAAGGCCCCTTGAGCTGACAGAGCCCCCAAGAATGTGGCCCCGCCCACAGCACAGGTAGCCACAGCCCCCTGGGTGCCTTACACCCTCAGCTAGGAGATAGGTCGCGAGAGAGGCCGCAACTGGCCCAGTGCCTCAGTTGGCTGAGGGCCTCAGCAAGAGTCAGGGTACAGACCTTCCAGAGAGTGAGCAAGGGTCCTGTGAGGGGTATGGGAGCAGCAGTGTTCTGGCGTCCCCACCAATCTGTGGGGAGTAAATGGAATTGACCTCACCATCACTTAGGTTCAGTTTCTGGCTTTGCTGAGGGGCTCGGGGGAAGTGCTTGGTTCGGTGCCTCGGTTCCCCCACCAGGCCCAATGCTAAGCATGCTAGGTGGATTAACTCATTCAAGCCTCATACTACCCTGAGGAGGTAGGAAGTGTTGGGGACCCCATCTTATAGATGTGGAAACCAAAGCCCAACTCTTCCACGGCTACCTTCACCAGCCTGCTCTGCAGAATCAGGGACCCAGCCAATGGGAAGGGGCTGGGAGGACCGTGCGGAGGTGATAGGGGTGGGTCTTGTCAACATCATCATCCTCCACTCTTTGCCACCCCAGCATAGGCAGCAGGGATGACCTGGCTTCATACATGCATCCTGGGCACAGGCAACTTTGTCAGTGCCACTCTGGCCTGTGCGAGGGTCACGTGTGTCCCTGACAGAGCAGCAGGGATCTCCAGACCATGCGTGTCCCTGACACAGCAGCCATGGTTCCCAAGCTGTGCACCTGCATGCTCTAATCCAGCTGCAGTTACCCCTCATTGTCCTATCTCTGCAGCCCATTGTCTCCAGGAGTGGTCTTGCCACAGGGGCTGTCCTGGCTCCCAGAAGCCAGGCACCAGCTATCATCTCTGTAACTGGGCAGCCCTCCCTCCTCTGCCCCGCAGCCCCCCGGCTGCTCCTGGGGGCCAGGGCTACAGAGGTGGGCTGAACCTGGGCAGGCAGCAGGGCTGGGTAGTCACCACAGCACGTGCTCTTCATACCACTGATGTCTCTCCCCACAGACGAGCTGGAGCAGGTCCTGCAGGATGGACAGAAATGCGTGCAAGCTCGACACAGCCTCGCTGAGGGCCTGTCTTGGGGTCCATTCCGAGGAAGCATCCAGAGCAGAGCCTCTTCCCCCGGGCAGGCAGAACCGGTAAGAAGCCCCACCATGGCCAGCCCACCCCCCTTCCACAGCCAAGGCACATCCCATCCAGGGCACAGGCCCCATTGACCCCCTGAATCAGGCGCAGGTTAGATTCCAGCCCAGGAGCTCCCACCACTCTGTGGAAGATGTGAGTGTTGAGACCAGGAGGGCTGGGAGCACAACGAAGGCTTCCTAGAGGAGATAATGGGGGGCCTATTGAACCTTGGGTGAAATAGGGAGGGCTTCCTGGAAGAGGGGTTTTTAAGTGGACCCTTAATAGATGAGAAGTTGGTGAAGCCAAGGAGAAGGGCATTCGATGTGAGGAGCAATAAGGAGCCAGGTGGTGAGTCTGGATCTGGCTTGTGGCTAGTGCATCAATTATGGGAAATGAGTAAGCTTGGGGCAGCAGAATGGGCAGCATATAGTATGATGGAAACTGGGAGGGGCCTGTGCATTATGAGTGTTCAGGAAACACCTCCTAGTCCTAACGGCCCTTGTCTTGGAGGACCTAGGTTGGTCCCTTCAAGCCCAGGCTCAGGCACTCCAAATGTGCAGGTACAGCCATGACCTGGGCCTTTTTTGATTTCTGATGTGGCATTAAGGTGTGGCTTGGTCCAGGGTACACACTGGCTGGTAGGTGCCCCATGGTGCTGGGTCTCCTGGTCTCAAGTCCCCAGGTATAGGCCTCCAATCAGCTTCCAT
>NW_006494614.1:62812046-62824974 GCF_000325575.1 Pteropus alecto
GCAGGAAGTAATGGGTTGTGTGGGTGGGGCTCCTCCCTCAACACTGGCACCTGGAGGCCAAATGCCACCCTGATAGCCCTAACCAGCTCCAACCTAGCAGTTAGGGCCCTCCCTCCTCTGTAGTGTTTAGAGCAGTCTCTGGAGGCCATGAGCTTCCCGTCACTGGAGGCATTCAAGCAGCAGTTGAGTCGTCAGAGGCTAGGCTGTTGGGCGCAGTTAATAGTTGGAATGATGAGTAAGTGAGCTGGGAACTCTTCGGTTCTCATCTCTGAACTCTCAAAGTGTCAAGAAAACCTGTGAGCAGTGACGCGGCAAAGGCAGGGTGGCTGAGGACGGGGGGTCTCGGCATGTTCTGAGTGTCCAGACTCTCCCGACACCATACTATGCGCCCATCCTTACAGCCTCTGTTTTCTTCCTCCCTCCCGCCCTGAGTCAGGGATCACTGTCCCTATTCTACAGATGAGGAAACTGAGACTTCAAGAGGTTAAGTGACTTTCCAAAGTCATCGAATCAAATAGCAGAGGGTCCACCCAACCCCAGAGACGCCTACAGGCTCTAAAAGGACAGGGCTGAGGGGCAGGAGACACCCTCGCCAGCCCCAGGATCCCGGCCATGTCCCCACGTTGCCCTCCCCTCCCATCTGCAGCCTCCTCTCTGGGAGTTTTGTCCTCCTTGGGCCTGGGGCACAGGTCATTCTGGGGAGACTTGGCACGAGGCTGGAAACCCTCTCCAGGCAGAGAGATAATGTCCAAAGGGAACAAGGGAGCCAGCCCCAGAGAAGCCAGAGGCCTTTGAGGCGCTTGCGGAGGAGCCCAGGGAGGAAAGAGCCTCGCCTGCTCTTCCCTGCAGTTTTATCTCTTGCAGAATTAAATCCTTGATTAACCCTTATCTCCCCAGCAGGCGCTATCTCTGCCTTGGCGCCAAATGTCCAGACGCACGAACAAGATGATTGATTTCTTAAAGATATGTGTGCCTTTCTGATACTTCATTTATTGTCTAAATATTTTTGCTAACATTTCAGCGGGCCCCTTATCGAGCTCAGCTGATGGGTCCCAGTTCTCTCCCCCACACACCTCCTGCCCCAGATCATCCTATCACCAGCCAGGCGGTTTGTCTTCACTCTTTGGAGAGGGAGGAGGGAGAGAGGCACTGATGGGGTATGGCCACCTTTTCCTGCTGGTCTCCTTGGGGGAGTGGGGAGAACACTCATAGGCAGGAGTGGGGTCAAGGTAGCTGGACGTGGGTGGGAGCCCCAGGAAGGACACAGAGGGCACAGAGCCTGGTGTCAGGTCAAGAGTTGGTTCCGGCACCAACCTGCTGTGTGACCTTTGGAAAGTCCCTCCCTGATGTAATAGCAACCTCCACTATTGGAAACCAGGGCTTAGAGACCCAGCCAGCTCTAAAACTTGCAGTCAGATACAAAAGAAATATTCAGGACGGACGGACGGACGGATGGATGGATGGAAGGATGGATGGATGGAAGGATGGATGGATGGATGGATGGAAGGATGGATGGATGGATGGATGGAAGGAAGGATGGATGGATGGATGGATGGATGGATATGGATGGATATGGATTGATGGATGGGTGGGTGGTTGGGTAGATAAATGGATGGATGGATGGATGGGTGGTTGGGTAGATAAATGGGTGGATAGATGATCGGATGGAAGGCGGGTGGACGAATGGTGAATAAGTGGATAAATGGATGGTGGATGGATGAATGAATGAATGAATGAATGAATGAGCAAATGAATGAATGAACAAACAAATGAGCTCTTTCACCCCAGCTTGGCCCACACTGGCTTGGCCCATCTGTCTGTCCATTTGACTCCACAGGACTTACCTACTTTAGCCATAAGGCCATTAATATCAATGAGACCTGGGAGGGGCCTATGGCTGCCAAGCAGGGCAACAGGTTCAGTGGAGAAAAACCCTGAGAGGTTGAAATCAGACCCTCTAGGCCCTGACTTGCCATGTGGCCCCAGGCGAGTCTTTGCTCAGGGATCAGTGTAGAGGGTCAATTGGGTGGGCCTCCTTGGTCCCTTACCTGGAAAGAGAAATGGGGCTGGGACCCTTGGGGTGTAGCATCCCAAGGCTCTTAGCATCCCTCCATGTAGGAAGCCCCGAATGCTGGCATCAGGTGTCACTGCCATAATAGAGCCAAACCTCACAGCAGGGCAAGCCCTGGCCAGGGGCCAGAGGAGAGCTGAGGCTGGATGCCCAAGTGCACGCCTAGTGATGTTCCTTTCTCCTCTTTGATTCTCATTTACATCTATTTGTAATAGGTCATAAGGGACAGGGGATGCACAGGGAAGACATCCCCCACCCCCGGCCTGTCACTGCACTGACTTCTGGGGACCCAGCCCACGTGCCCACGTGTGGGGTGCTCTGAGTTCTTTCTTTATCCAGATAGGGATGCACTGCAAGCCACCCTACATCCTGCTTTGCTCACCTGCTGAAATGTTTTCAAGCGTTCCACATCACAGCACCAGGTGCAATGGGTCACCCTGCTGCTGGCTGCAGCTGTCCAGCCTCAGTGTTCCTACCTGGAAAGTGAGAGTCGGTGACGAATGACATGTTGTAAAACACCCCACCAGCAGGTGGTTGCTGCCCACTAAGGCCTGGGTACAGAGGAACAGTGCTGGAGCTGGCCCGCCAGCCATTCCTGCCCACATCCCTGCCCCAGCACTGCCCCTTACTTATAAGCCCTATGGCCCTCTCCATGCCCCTTGTGCTTCTGGGGGCCTCTCCCAATCATTCCCGCCTGTTGTCCTCTGTCCAGTGGACCCAGCAGCCCCATGGGACCCAATGGGAAATGCCCTGAAGCTATGCTCCCTTCCCCCTCCCCTATTACTGGAGTATAGCCTGGCCCAGAGCTGGGGATGCCAACAGATCACTAGGACTAAGGTGGTTATTCCCCAGCAAGCCCCAGGCTAGAATTTTAGGCTGACACTGTTGACTCCCCTCAACCATAAGGCAGCTGTTCCGATAGCCCTATTATACAGATGGAGAAACTGAGGTTCAGAGAGGTTCCCCAGAATGTAAGAGTTTCCTGTGGCTGCTGTAACAAAGTACCACAAACTTGGTGTCTTAAGCAGAACTATATTCTCTCCAGCTTCTGGTGGCTGCTGGTGATCCTTAGAGTTCCTTGGCTTGGAGACATGTCGGTCCCACCTCTGCCTCTTCTTTTCCCTTTCTCTTCTCTCTTAAGGACACTTTGTCTCCTTAGGACCCACCTGGATAATCATTCGTGTGGATTATCCTTATTTTAATCACATCTGCAAAGATTCTTTTTTCAAACAAGGTTGCATTCAGGCTGCATGCACGTGGACATATCTTTGAGGGCCACACTCAGCCCACTCCACAGAACTAGCAAGTAGCAAAGCTAGGGCCTGGCCAGGTTGGCCCCTGGCCCTGCATGGGGCAGCCCCTGAGAGGATGGTCAAGTCTGGGCTCCTCTGGAGCCCCAGGGTAAGGAAGAGTGTGGCATGGGGTGCCCTCCTAGGGACAAACCCCAGACAGGAGACCTGCTGCTGGCCCCCAGACTGGCCACCTGGGGGCTCAGGAGAATTCAGCTGGTCCCAGGGACTCAGGACTCCTCCTGCCACATAGGAAAGACCCATGCTGAGGGCTAGGAGAGACCTCTTCTCCTCAGCCCTGGCCACCCCTCTGGGGCCAGGGCACAAAGCCCACCCAAATGGCTGGCTCCCTCCCTGAGTTCTAGGGCCACCCGGAGGAAAATGCCCGGGAGTCACATGGCTCTTCCCCATGCCATCCCCTCCCCCCATTTTCCCTTCCTCTGCTATCCCTCCCCCCGATGTCCCCTCCTGCCTGGTGTCCACACAACTCCCCTTTTTACCCCTCCAGGCCTCACCCCAACTGCCCTGGCTACAGTGGCCTGCACCCTGCACCTGCACCCGCCAAGCCTCAGCCCTTCTCGGTCTGTCCCTGTTTCTCCAGAACTTGACCCTCCAGCCTCCATGGCTTGCTTTTGCCTCTCTACTCCAGCATCCACACCAGGACATCAGGACTGCATGTACTGTTCACAGTGACCCACACCTGGCACAAAGCAGGCTCTCGGATGAATGAATGAAAGAAAAGTCTGCAGTGATGTAGTAGAGATCATGCAGACCTAGGTTCTAGTCCTGTGTGCACATGGCCACCTCCCATGGCCTTGAGCACCATTCACCTCTATGGGCCTCAGTCTCTTTGCCTGTAAAATGGGTTCTTCACAGGGTCTGGGAGAGACAAAAAGGGCCCAAGGACTGAAGGCTGTTGCCTCTGGGCGGCTCGTGGTTTCTCAGGACTGGCTGAAGGACAGAGGGGAGGGTCTAGTCAGAGCCCCCCCTGGCCTGCCCCAGCCCTGCCCTCACACAAACCTGCTGGTGGTGAGGCCTGGTGGCCCCATTAACCTTCTGCAGGGCTGTCTGCTTCCTATGCTGGGCCACCCTCCCTCAGAACAGATCCCCCACCTCCCCTCAACTCAGCTTTAAGAGAAGCACCGCCAGGTTTGGGAACAGCCTTAGATAAAGTTGTCACAGCGGATGCGGCAGAGATAGGGTTTCTGATGGTTATCAGTGGGCACAGAATCCAGACACTGACCTCTTTGTTGGGGAAACAAGGAGCGTTCTCAGATGCACCCAGAGAATTTAAAGTGGCCGCCGGTTATCCAGGAGCTGGGTGGGGCTGGCCTGGAGCCAGGAGGGAGGGGCCGGGAAACCCCAAAGGACTGTGGGCAGGGCTTCTCGCTAACTCTGGACAGGGCCTGTCCAGGGCAAGCTGAATCTAGACTAGGCACCAAGACTGGGGTACCCACAGAGGGAAGGTGGCTGGAGGCACCCAGGGCTCTGCTTATTTTGGCAGGAGGGCTAGTGGGGAGTTATGAATAAACGGCCCCTTCCAGGTTTACACCCTGCTGCCCACAGGCAGGGCGGGCCAGGAAGGGGACCTGCCTCAGCCAGTGCCTTCACCACCAGAGAAAAGGGCTTCTGTTCCCGGGCTGCTGAGATTTGGGGAGAAAATAGGGGGAAAAAAGAAAAAATAATGAGTAATGGGGCAACCCTATATAGTGTCAGCCCCTCCAAAAGGGAAAAAGAGACAAATCTGCTCCTCACCCAGTGTAATCCTGGGGGCGGGGAGGTGTCCTGTAGGCTGCTTGGTACAGGGCAAGGGGCTGGCTGCCTGGGGTGGGTGGTGGGGGTGAGAGCAGGCTGGGCTGACATTCAGACAGTTGTCCCCCTCCATCTCGAGCCTTCCCCATTTAAGTGAGGAGCCAGCCCTACCCTATTCCAAGTGTTAAGAGTTGAGGCAATCTAGGGGTGAAGTTCAGCCATAAAGCCCTGGATCTCCCAGCCCATTTCCTCCTGGATGTCAGGTGCAGGGTGCAGGACAGAGGCCCCCCAGACCCCTTCATCCCCTCCCTCCTCACCTGCCCTCAAAGACAGGGCCATCACCCAGCCCAGCCCGGCCAGGGCAGCCACCAAGCTTGGGTACTCAGTACCCTTCAGAACACGGAGACGGGCTGCTCCAAGCAGAAGGCACAAAGCTGACCAGGGACATGGCGCCCCTGCCTTCCATCTGCTTGGAACATACACGGAAAATTAGGGGTTCTGCAGCGTCAGCAAAGCTGGACGCGGGGGTTTTTATCATGCTGTGAACACGCGCTCCTGAGAGTGATAAGCATTAAACCGACGGGGAGGCTGTCAGTCTCAGTTTGAGGGTTTAGAAATATTGGGACGAATAATTAGATTTCATATCGTTACCGCAGCACCCATCAGAGGATCAGGCAGATTAATTTTTTCACTCTCCTCCACTCATTAATATTCATTAGAGACTTGGGGAGGCCCCAGCTTCCGCCTTGCTGCTAGCTGCTGGCCCCGCTGGTTCACCCACCACTGCGCCAGCCCCACCCATTCCACTTTGCCTCAGGCCTGTCTCCCGCTGTGGTCTCCACAGAACTCCCAGCTAGTGGGGACCCCCAGCTGGCACCCAGCTCTGGCGCCCTACTCTTCAGTGTCAGAATCACTGGTGTCTTAAAAAAGCAGGGAGCTGCCTGACACCAGCCTGCCCCAAAGCGGCTCCTTGGCGGAGAGCCCCACCTCGAGTTGACATTTGGTGATTGCTGGCTGGTGCTGCAGTGGATGCCAGCCTCCCGGGCCCAAAGGCAAGTGCCTGCCTGGCGTGTCCTGCTGGCCAAAGGGAATGTGAAAGCAAGGATGGTGGGGGCTTGTTTGTCATGTGCTGGTCACATACCAGGAGGGCACTGTTTCAAAGGAGGGCTTCACACAGATTGCTTCTTCCCAATGCCCTGGGGGAAACTGAGTCACAGAGTCATGGATGTGACCCATCCTGCAAGCAGTTGGCAGGACCAGGATGGGTCCAGAGTGAGCATGCAGGCTTGGGCTGAAGCTCCAAGGAGGGCTTCGTGGTGCTGGATGGCAGGGCTCTTCCTGACCCGCTGGCCAGCTATTCTCCGCTCGCCCATTCCATGACTGAACTGGGGTGTGCTAACCTGGCTGGGAGTTGTTACCAGGAGTGTCCAGCACACTGGCCTGATCTTACTGGGTCCCCGAGTCTGCCACCAGATGGGGACAAAACACGGAGGTGGTTAGAGGGTAGGTCGAGGAGTGATACCCTGCCCAAGGTCACAGTAGGGGATGTCAAGCCTGGACTAGACCCTGATGCCCAGGTCTGGAGCCCCTATGGTCTGCATGGGCAAAGCCCAGGAAAGTGCTATGGGCTTGGACCTGGCAGGGAGGTGCCTGGAACCCATCAGAGGATGCCCCACGTGCCATCACCTGTTCTGGCCGTCCCACCATGGCAGCATCCTCACCAACTGCCATGTGCAGCCCTAGGGTACACAAAACCACCCCTGTCTAGGCGATAGCATTTCCAGGTACAGCAAGTGACATTGGTTCTTCAGTTTCTAAGTAAAAGTTATAAAACAAAAATACTCAAATGTTAACATACACCATACCTTTCTATGCGGAACTCAGTGGCTGAGCTTGGGACCTCCAGGCAGAGCTGCCCAGAACCAGGGTCCAGTGGTGGGGCTGAGGCCCGAGAGGTGGCAGCAGTCACCCCAGTCTCAGGCAGAGAGGGCCAGGTTTCTGCTCTGCCTGCCAGCCAACCATGGGTCTGCACTATGTCAGGGGCTGGGCCACAGAGTGGGGCTGTAGGTAGCCCATGCCACCCAGCCATCTCCTGACACCAGACTGCGTTGGGACAGGGGACACGTGTTTCCTCTGCTTTGCAGGGTGCTGGAAATCAGGCCACCCCCATCCAAGGCCCAGCCCTGAGGGCCTAACCCAGAGTGCTCTTTCCTTCCAGGTGCTACAAAGGCCAACAGGCAGACCCAGCTGGGGAGAGAGCATGGCTGGGCCAGATGCTGGCTCAGACTGTCCCCCCTCTTCCCTTCCCTCCCCATGCCTCAGTTTCCTCACCTGTGAGATGAGAGGACACTGCTTACTCTCCAGGCTGGCAGCAAGGCCGGGTGGGCAAGGGGCTGGTATATGGGGGTCACAGGGAGGAGACCATGCTGAGCCAGCCTCAGCATGGGGACATCAAGCTGCCTGGAGACCTCAGCAAAAAGCTACTGGTGTTCTTCAAGTGTCCACTATGTCCTGGCCCCAGGGATGGTCAGGACAAAGGTGGGCCCACCGTGTGCCCTGCAACGGGGAGGGAGTCCCACTGTCAGAAAAGACACAAAAGACCCTCTCCAGGGAGATGCTGTCTTCTCTGAGCCAATCTTGGCCTCAGACCACAGAGCTCATTTTCTAGGCCCCTGGGTGCTCATGTGGGAAGAGCCTGTGCCTGGTACAACCCCATGTACCCATGGAATGTGCCATAGCTCCCAGTGACCTGCCAGGATGGGGTGTGGTAAAGAGAGAACACAGGTCTGAGGGTGATACCCTCTGCCATTGGCTGGCTGTGTAACCATCAGTATGTTGCTTGACCTCTCTGGGCCTGTTTCCAAGAGAACCCAGCGCCATATCCCTAAAATGTGTTACGAGCTCAGCACTTGATGAGTATCAATCCCACAGCCTGGCCCAGCACCCCACCAGGCAGTCTCTTGGGCTTTCCCCCACACACCCCGTCGGGAGTCCCTGGCTGGGCTCTTTCCATTCTGCGTCCTTGCTGATGCCCCCTTTCTGTCCCCCAGAGCCCAGCCCTGACTCTGCTGCTGGAGGACGAGGCCTGCTGGCTGAGGACACTGCCCTGTGCCCTGACGGAGGCCGAGGCCAATGCGGAGATCCACAGGAAGGGTTGGTATCTGGCGCTTCCCTCTCAGCCTTCCGGAAGGTGGAGGTCCTTTGGCTGGCCCTTAAAGGGAAACCAGCCTGCTCTGAACCAGGCTGAGGGGCTGGCCACCACTGCACCCCCAGTACCCCAATTAACAACCATCTGGGGCAGGACAGATGTCTGCCCTGGGGGTGGGGAAGCGGGGTCTCAGGAAGCCGAGACAACTCTCAGGGCCTCTGGGAGACCACTGGAGCCGTGGACGAACCCAGGCCAGGGAGACCAACAGGCCCAGCTATAGGTGCCGACTGGGCCAGGGCATGTGCAGTGTGGCCCACTCCAGGAACATTCAGGAGGGCTGTGTCCAAACCTAACTGTGGGTGGGGCCTGAGTAAGTCCCCTCACCTTCTGGGGCCTCCATTTCTTTGTGATGTTGAGGAAAGAGCTTGATCAAGCACAAGGGCTCATAGCCCAAGAGCTTTTGCCTCGGCTTCCTTCCTATGTCCCTCTTGCCTCCCTGCACCTTCCGTAAGAAGGGACCCAGGAGGGAGAGCCTGGGCAGGGGGAGGGAGAACAGGATAGGTGTCCTCGCCCCCTTCACTTTCTCACTTCAGAGTTCAGGCCACACAGATGAAGGGACCTGTCTCCATCACTGCAGTCCTGCCTGCCCCGGTGGCCTTATTCCTGCGGAAGGTGCAGCATAGCCTTCTCGATGTGTGAGGGTCAGAGTGTCAGGGTGATGAGGGCGCCCTGTTACGAGTAAGGAGGCTTGGGTCCCGGGAAAGGGTGTGTGGACAGACACGTGACAACTTCTAAGTGAAGGCCATTTGCCACACGGTCACCTGGGAGGGCTGTGCACCCATTGGCCACAGGAGACCCGTCTTGTTCCCCTATGGGGGGCTTCACTTTGCTAGAATGTTCTGGCGGTGTCACACCCACCACCACCTCCTGAGCACATAGCATGTTCAGCCAAATGTCCTCAGTAAAAGTAAAGTTCCATCCTGAGAGTGGCTCTCATTTCCAGACAGAGCCAAAGGCCACTGGGGCCAGGCAGCAGCCCTGTGACCAGCTCCTCGACTTGGCCTCTACCCACCTGGGAGCTGCCAAGGTGTTGCTGGGTTCAGCATCTGGGGACTGGACGTTCCATCCTACCCTGCTATCCACTCTGTGCACCTGGGCCAGCACTTCACCCTGTGTGCCTCAGTTTAACCCTCCGCATGGGGGAAGAACCCTGGCCCGTCCTCCCCACCAAGGGGTACCCTAAGGACCCAGAGCAGCTGTAAGGCACTGGAGAGCCTGGTTATGGCAGCAAGTGGTCAGCCTTGAGTTTGTACATCCAGCCAGGACATGAGCCAGTTAGCACTACCTGGCTGGCCTGCCCCTCCTGCTAGCCTGGCCAGCAGGACTCCAGCCACCTGAGTCTTCCCAGGCAGGAAAAGGGTTCTTGCAGCTGAGTGGCCTAGTGCTTGACAGACATGATTGGGCCCCTCACTGGGGTCTTGTTGGCCAACGCTGCCCCCTGCAGGCTGCCGAGGGAACAGTGCAGTATCAGAGTTGAATGGAGCAAGGAGGCTGGTCCAGGACCTTGCCCAGCAGCTACTAGGCCCTCCCCAGGTGCTCTGCCCCCTGTCCCACATACCACCCCTCCTCTGCAAAATGGGACAGCTGTTCTAGCCACCCTCGGGGCACTCCCACTCCATAGGCTCAGGGCAGGGAGGCCCACGGTACAGGCAGGCCTGGGGGACCATCTAGTCACCCCACAGAGGCAAGACAGCTTGTGGAAAACAGCCAGCCACAGCTATGACCTGCATGTGGCCACTCCCTGACCATGGCCTTGGCTCCATCCCCGACCCCAGGCTTCAAAATGCTGATCTCTAAGATGAGGGGCTCACGAGGATAAGATGGGCAGAGTCTTGGCAGAGCAGGGGTGGTGGGCCCAGGGTTCCTGGCCCTCCTATCACGGGTGCTCTTACCCCTGCAGATGAAGCCCTCTGGTGCAGGCTTACCAAGCCGGTGCCAGCAGGTGGACTGCTGAGCGTGCTCCTCTCAGCTGAGCTTCACAGCACCCCCAGCCACCCTGTGAAGAAGGAGCCAGCAGAGCCCGAGTGCTTGGCCCCCTCACACACTGACATCCAGCTTCTGCCCCAGCAGGCCGGCATGGCATCTATCCTAGCCACAGCAATCATCAACAGTAAGTACACCATCATGCCACCCCAACTGCATGGCAGGGAAGACAGCACAGTCCCCGGGGTGCAGGGCTGCAGGTGGTACCCAGGAGCTCAAGATCTGCAGAGATCTGCGACCACTAGGATCTGAGCAGAGGAGCTTAAAAGTGGGGTCCCATGTGGGGGCGGGAAGCTCCAGGCTGTGGCTAGTGCATGAGAGCAATGTGGTTGGCTTACGCCTAGTGATGGGGCAGCCCTGAGCAGGCTGAAGGGAGGCAGGGCAGTAGCAAGCACCTAGCTCAAGCACAGAGGCAGCAGGATCCCCAGGTCTCTTGCACTAGGAAAGGCCCAGCAAGCACGCACAAACCTGAGCCTGCGCCTTCCCTTTTGGAGCAGAGCAGATGCCCCCAGCACTGCCCACTAGATGCTGGTACTAGCCCCACCACTCAGTTTTAACAGCCAAGTGTGCCCTGGGGGTAAAGGCACCTGTTCAGTATATCTGAAGTGGGAAACTGTCCCTCATTTCTCCCAGGACACATTAAGCCTTACAGGTTGTTGTGAGAATTAAATAGGATTCCCTCATTCCACACGTACCCTTTAACCATCTATACTGAATAAGCAGCGGAGGGACCAGGGTTGCTGACCCACCCCGAGGGCACCACCACTCCAGAGAAATGGCCTTACTTGGAGATGGGGCAGCAGGAGCAGGCAAGCCCATAAAGAAAAACAGTGATGTGGTCAGACGGTGGCGGGGCTACTTTAATTGGAGTGGAAAAGCCACTCAGAGATAACAGGCTGAGACCTGCACACCAGGAAAGAGCAGTTTAGTGGTTGCCCGCAGGGCTAAGGCCCAGGAGGTGGTCACTGTGGCTGGAGCCTGGCAGTATGGTGAGCATGCAGGGGATAAATTTCTGAGGGTGGTTCCAGGCAAAGATGAGATTTCTTCCCGGAGCAACAAGGCCTCACTAGAGGCTTTGAGCTGCAAAAGGTATGACCCAATTTGGTTTTGAAATTACCTGGTTGTTGGATGGCAACTGTGGGTTGCAAAATTAGAAGAAAATCAAAGGTGATGACTTGAAGCAGGTGGAGGCAGCTGAGGCAGAGCCATATAGGACTTCAGAGCCCACAGGGAACTGCCAGGGGCAGTCTAGGTGAGGAGGTAGCAGCAAGCACAAGGCCGGGCTTTGATGTGGCTGTCTGGGTGGATGTCTGGCACCATCACTGGCAAAGGAGTCAGGGAAGAGAGCCCCTCTGAGCATCATGACCCTCAGACAGCTGAGGGATGCGTGCTGGGGCTCAGGGCTTGGTCAGAGTCCCGCAAGTGCCATGGGGAACTATGGCACAGGATGAGGCCCCCCCGCCCCCTAAAGAGACCGGACATGTGGACACTAGTTGGGGGATTCTGCCAAGGGCAGTAGTGTCTGCTGTCTCTTGACTGGTGAGACCAAGGCAGAGAGGCGACTGCTGGCCTGGGCAAGTGTGAAGGTCCCTGAGGTCCTGACCAAAACCATTGTAGCAGAGCAGGGAGGAAGCTCTTACAGAGGACAAAGGAAGAGCCTGTCTGAGGGGACATGGCCTGCATTGCTCAAACTGAGTAATCCTGGTGTTTGTATGCTGGTAGAAATGACCTGGGGAGAGAAACTGGTGACACCAGGGTCGGGGAGAACAGGCTACAGCTGTGAGGTCTGAACCCAAAGCCTGAGTAGTGGGGCTAGGCCAGACAGGACAAGGCCACTGCCTCAGGGAGAATGTGGGTCCTGCAGGGGGGCTGAGAGGGCAGCACCAAGCAAACAGGTCCTGTGTGGACATCAGAGGCCAAGATGACCACCTCACTAGGGCAGGGAGGTACAGCCACAGAGTGCCTGAGGGACCCAACTCAGAGAATGGCCTCTAGCACGACATGATGGCATGCAGAGGTCAGTTGAGTCCTCAGCGTGGAGGCCACCTTTCTGTCTCCTCCACATGGGCTACACCGATGGAGGTGTATAGGAAACCCTAGGTGTTGGGCTTGCCATCTCAAGCCAGCTCAGGCTCAGCCCCTCTGAGCCCTGGTTTCCTCTTCTCTGGCCTCAGGTTTTGGTGTCAGTACCTATCCCCCAAGCAGCAGTGTCCCAGGAGCATTTCATTTGAGAAGCCATCTTGTTTAAACCTCCAAACCCCAGCCCTTTGCACAGACTTCTTCAACCAGTGGTCCACAAGGGCCTTAAGAACTCGAGCACCGGCATCCATCAGACCCAGTCGGTTTAATTCTTGAGACTTCACCACTCTGGGGCTGTTTTCTCACCTATGAAATGAGAGTAATAGTAATACCAGCTTCAAGGTGTTTATGCAGGTTACCTGGGCTTTGCCCATCCAAGACTTGACCCATGGTCAGCTCCGGGTCGCTGTCTGGGGCTTGAATGTGCCTCTGAGGCTCCAGTAGCACAGTCCTCAGCACTGACTTTGCAAATACCAAAAAAAAAAAAAAAAAACCCGCCTCAAGTCCCCATCTCAGCGTAAACCCCCAGCTGACAGAAAACAACGC
>NW_006494614.1:62825153-62828215 GCF_000325575.1 Pteropus alecto
AAAAAAAAAAAAAAAAAAAAAAAAAAACCTCCGCCTCAAGTCCCCATCTCAGCGTAAAGCCCCAGCTGACAGAAAACAAAGCTGCCCTGAGGCCCCCACATGAAAGGCAACTTGAAAAGCAGAGGATGGCACAATAGGAAGGGAACAGAGCCAGAAAAGTCACCAGAAAAACTCCAAGCATGGGGGACATGAGGGGTGGCCACCTCACCCAAGTAGATAGTATTAAATTCCTTAAAAGAAGTGGGAAAGTGGGAAACCTAGCATCCTCCTGGGTGGAGGAGAAGCACCTCTGCAATAACTGTGGACCCAGGACAAACATTAGAGAAGCCAGGTTGAGAAACATATCCTAACCTGCAGAAGTAGAAACCAGATTGGACACTGGTCTGTAAATTCCATGGCCTAAAAGTCAGATAAAGAACCCCAGGGCCCCTTGTTCCTCCTCAAGGTCAAGGTGCAGAACAAGCCCTCCCATGGCTGTCGTCGGCCAAGGGGTGGCTGGCCACCACAGAGCAGGGGAAGAGACTAACAGAACATTCCTTTAAATTCTGCTATAAAGACACACTGAGAACCAGAGAACTGGTAAAGCACCCATCAGAGAAATCTTCACCTGCTGGCAAAATCACCCCTGCAGTCCAAACTCCTATAAAGAGAAAAATTAGAGGCAGCCCATTTGGGATAAATTTGGTAGATTCAGCAATGTGACTATTCAGTTGGTGACTGATGTGGAATGAACCAGGTGTGGGAGTGGTGGTGAAGAGGGAGACAGGGAAGGGCTCTTCCTTGCAGCTCCTGGTTTCACTCCCTGTCCACCACCACCCCAGAAGCCACCTGGAGTCATGCTCAACGCTCATCCTTGTGCCTAAGTGCTTGGGGATTCATGTGCATGGTCCCTGTGTACCTGGCCACTCACACACCTGTTCACATGTGCATGCACGCTGTTTTGCCCTCCACAAGTATCTGGGTCCACACCATCCCTCATGGCCCCCTAGCCAGTACACATGCACCTGCACACACTTACCCACCTTCTTCACTTGTAAATGGTCACCCCCACCAAGTTGCTGACACAATCACATCTCAGACCCCAGTCCCACTCCTGTAGGTGTCCACTAGTATGTCCATGCTCCTCCCATGAGCACACCATGAGGCCACGGCATCTCCTTATGGGGCTCACTGTTGGGAGGCAGCATGGAGGCCATCTGGGGGATGCTCAGAGCCCCCATGCACGTGGTCCCACAGTATCCTGGAGATCTGTAGAAAGAGCACCCTGGGTTGTAAAGAGAAATGAGAAGGGGCAACAGTAATGTGGGGGGGTCAGGTCACAAACCTCACTGCTCAGAGCAGGAGGATACTGGGGTCAGCCAGGGCAGAGCCCTCATTGTGCAGAGTCCACTGCCCTTGCCCTGGGTTGCAGTTGGACCCCCTCTGCTACCACGGTGTCCCCTCAGGCTTCACCCACCTCTCAACCCACAGAAGACGTCTTCCCTTGCAAGGACTGTGGCATTTGGTACCGTAGTGAGCGGAATCTGCAAGCTCACCTCCTGTACTACTGCGCCAGTCGCCAAAGCGCCAGCTCCCCTGCCACAGCCATCACGGATGAGAAGCCCAAGGAGCCGTACCCCAACGAGCGCATCTGCCCCTTCCCCCAGTGCCGCAAAAGCTGCCCTAGCGCCAGCTCCCTGGAGATCCACATGCGCAGCCACAGTGGTGAGGCCCCACGCCCCCCAGGCCCCTAGACTGCTCTACGATAGCGTGTGGGTGCCCGCTGTGCCCAGGCCACAGATGCACCAGTGGTATTCCCACTACATCGCACAGCCTCCCACAGCTCCCAGGGCATGCAGCCCACCTGTGGCTGTCTGGATGGTCAGCTCGGGGCTGGGCCCGGGCCGGGATCCTGGGAGGCTTGAAGAGCCCTCCACACATGGCCGATGTCACGGCCCCTCACTGGGCCCTGTGTTCCAGGCGAGCGCCCTTTCGTGTGTCTCATCTGCCTGTCGGCCTTCACCACCAAGGCCAACTGCGAGCGGCACCTCAAGGTGCACACCGACACACTGAGCGGTAGGCAGGCTGGGAAAGGGACAGGGGGAGGAGCAGGGGGTGTCTGTGGAGCCCACCCACTCCAGGGCCCTGACACCACAGCCCATCTGCAGGTGTCTGCCACAGCTGTGGCTTCATCTCCACGACAAGGGATATCCTCTACAGCCACCTGGTGACCAACCACATGGTCTGCCAGCCAGGCTCCAAGTCTGAGATCTATTCATCAGGGGCCGGCCACCCGGCAGTCAAGCACCCCTCAGGTGAGCCCAGGCCCCACCAGGACTTGGGAGGGGGCTGGTCCATGAGATAGTGGGGTTTCAATTGGCCTTGGCCCTCCACCACCTCTGCCCGCCCAGCTCTCCCTTCCCACCCTGCCCCCTCTTCAGGTCTGGCCCAGGCAGGTCCTGCACCAACCCTGAAGTGTGGCCCCTGGGGTCTCCCTGCAGAAAGTCTGGCCGGCTTCCAGCAGCACACAGCCCTGCACGGCCCCCTGGCCTCCGCCGAACTGGGCCTGGCACCCACACCATCACCAGGACTGGACAGGAAAGCCCTGGCCGAAGCCACCAACGGAGAGGCCAGAGCAGCCTCCCAGAATGGGGGCAGCGGGGAGCCCCTGGCTGTCCACAGGAGCATCAAGGTGGAGGCAGCTGAGGAGCCCGAAGTGGAGCCAGGGCCCCCCCCAGCCCCTTCGTCGCGGACACCCTCACCGCCCAGCCCCGCGCCGGCCCGGGTCAAGACCGAGCTGCCCAGCCCCACACCCGGCTCCAGTCCAGGCCCTGGCGCGCTCTTCCTGCCACAGTTCCCCGCGGCACCCCCAGCCTCGGAGATTCTGGCCAAGATGTCGGAGCTGGTGCACAGCCGGCTACAGGCAGGGGTAGGCGCGGGCGCAGGGTCGCCAGCCGGCTTACTCGCGGGGGCCCCCAAGGGCGCCACGTGCTTCGAGTGCGACATCACCTTTAACAACGTCAGCAACTTCTACGTGCACAAGCGCCTCTACTGCTCTGGCCGCCGCGCACCAGACGATGCGC
>NW_006494614.1:62828437-62850669 GCF_000325575.1 Pteropus alecto
GCAGTGGGGCGACGAGGAGGACGACCCCCGCCGGACGCTGTGTGAGGCGTGCAACATCCGCTTCAGCCGCCACGAGACGTACACGGTGCACAAGCGCTACTACTGCGCCTCGCGACACGATCCGCCGCCGCGCCGGCCCGCGCCCCCGGGAACTACCGGCACCCCTGCGCCTGTAGCGCCGCCTGTGCGCACGCGCAGGCGCCGCAAGCTCTACGAGCTGCAGGCGGCCAGCCCCGCCCCCGCAAAAAAAGCCCCTGAGCCGCCTGCTTCGCCGTCGCCACGGCCCGGAAGCGGAAGTGGGCCCGATCCCTCTGATGGGCCTATCGACCTGAGCAAAAAGCCGCGGCGCCAGGCCCCCGCCACGCCTTTAACCGGCCCTACGCCTGTGCTGCCTGCCCTGGCAGACTATCACGAGTGCACTGCCTGTCGCGTGAGCTTCCACAGCCTCGAGGCCTACCTGGCGCACAAGAAGTTCTCGTGCCCCGCGGCACCGCGCCGCCCTCGCGCCCCCGAAGACCCTGCCGTCGTGTGCCCCTACTGCCCCCCGAACGGCCTGGTTTGCGGAGACCTAGTCGAGCA
The DNA here is from genome assembly GCF_000325575.1 of Pteropus alecto. Lineage (NCBI taxonomy): Eukaryota > Metazoa > Chordata > Mammalia > Chiroptera > Pteropodidae > Pteropus > Pteropus alecto. Next base: position 62,829,017 of record NW_006494614.1, read on the forward strand.
CTTGCGTCTGGCGCACGGCCTGCTGCTGGGAAAACCCCTGGCTGGCCCCGGCGCGGAGGCCCGGACTCCCTCGCCCGCCGCTCCTCGCGATGGCCTTAATGGCCAGGAGGTGCCCGCTGGGCCTCCTGACAGCAGCCCCAGGTCTGGCCCGACCCCGGCCCCTCCAACGCCTCCTTCCCACTTGGACAAAGGCGTCCAAACCCCCAGCAAAGGGACGCCGGGACCCCTGCCCAACGGCAACCACAGGTACTGCCGCCTGTGCAACATCAAGTTCAGCAGCTTGTCCACCTTCATCGCCCACAAGAAGTATTACTGTTCCTCGCACGCCGCTGAGCACGTGAAGTGACTAGCGGCCACACTACAGACAGGAGACTGCTTCACACGCCCCGCTATTCTCCAGGAGTCAGGGCCCGCCGGCCTACCGCTCACAGAGACAGGATCACCCCCAACCCCCTGGCTGTTGGGGACTCTGGCTCCTGGGAAACGCACCAAGCACTGGCTTCGGCAGAGGGGGCTGCAGGGGGCAGCACCAGCCTGGACCCTTGGCACTTAATAAAGAAGTACAATTTGATAAGCAGAGTGGTAGAGCAGCCCAGTTCTCTGAGTAGAGGGCCCAGCGGGTGGGGGCGCACACAGCAAGCATCTTGGGTGATCTGTGCACCAAGAGGCCCACCACCACCACCTCCATCATACACAGGCCACTGCAGTCTGAAGTGACTGGGTACCCTGCCAGAGTCACGCACTTAGTGGCTCTAATCTGGGCAGAGCCCCAGACTAGTCTGATGGTGCCCTATACACTTGGAACTGCTGCCCTTCTAGCTATTCTGCACCCACTTGCGGCACAGGGGAAGCAGGCACTGCCCTTCTAGGTCCATTGCTGCCACCCCTCCAAGATCCAACCAGAAGTTATGGTTTGGCTACCAGATACCAAAGAGAAGAGCTTAATCCTAACCAGCTGACAGCCTTCCCACCTGGCTCAGTCTTGGGGCCTGGATGTCACCTATCCAGTCCTAGGCCACCAAAGTTCCAGGAATAGGAGCATCTTGGGGAGGATGAAGCCCTGTGTACCAAAGCTGGTGGGGGAGAAGTGGGTAGCCGAAGAGGGCACCAAAGGCCACAGTGGCCCCTGAGATGGTTACGGGGGCAAATCCTGAACTGGGGGTAGCACAGCACCTGTGGTGGCTGCAGTAGGCGTGAAGAACGGGGGCACTCCACCCCCGGTCTGCTCTGCTGGTGCTGTGGGGGCTGCACATGGGATGGCTGGACCAAATGATACTAGACCAGTCCCAAGTGAGCTGAGTCCAGCCATGGTCTTGCCACTTAGAAGCTGGGCGGTGGTTGGCACTTTCCAGCCTAATGGCCCTAGTAGAAAATGCACCTTTTTCCAACTTTGCTTGAAGTAGCAAACAGTTTCACCCAGCAGCCTACAGTGGATAAAAGTGAACTCTGACCTTTGACCCATCTTGAGAGGTGCTCTCTGCCACCCACCTACACTATCCAGGCTCAAGGCAAGTTTCCCTCCCACCCAGCCCCGCAGGGGTGACATGTTAACTAGCCTATGTTTGGACAAGAACAGTCTCCATGACATCGTCCACAGGTTTTTGTCAGATACACATTCCCCTCTCACTTGCTCTGAGCTGGACGTGAGCACCAGGGCTTGACCAGACAGGGTCATTTGGCCAGGGTCACTGGACAGTCAGGGTTCCCTACCCTCCAGGGGCCTGGGCTCCAAGGAAGGGTTGGTGGAGGGTCTCAGGAAAGCCAAGCTGCCTTTCTTGTAGATGCCTGTCCTTGCAAAGACCACAGACCCTCAGCCCTGATCCTCATTTGCATTCTGCATGAACTATCAGAGGGAGTTCAGGACGCTCCGCCTCCCAGCCAGATCACCAAATGAAAGGCAGACGTTACTCTGATGTTCGAACACTGTTCTTAAAAAATTAAAGATGCTGGGGAATATCAGGGATATGGCTTCTGATGAGCAACAGATGCTCAAAGAGGGAAAAACCGCAACTTGGATACGAGAAATGGAGGAGACCAGCGTCCAGCTCTTCACCCCGCCTAGTGAGCTACATCCCCATCCCTACACAAAGTGACAAATGAATAGGACAGATATGAATGGAAGACAGTGCCACACAGAAAAAAAGCCTCAGTTTCCATACCTGTAAATGTGGGGTGGGGTGGGGTGTGCTCAGTGATCCCACAGCCCCTTCTGAGAGCTCAGCTCAGAAGGCAGAGCCGACCCTGACCCCCACCGCAGGCCTGAACTACTGGCCAGGCTGAGCCCTGTCACCAGAGTGGTCCTGGGCCTTGTAGCCCATTGCCTCCACCCAGGCCTCGGGAAGGCCCATGGTGGCTCGACTTGGAGGCTCTAAGGCAACACCTTGCTCCCCATTAAGGGCCCTGCAACTGGGTCCTGGGTCCCGTCGTCCTCCTTTGCACCCCCAGTGTAGGGCTGGGCACCCTACTGCCCATGGGCCAGAGCCTACCCCCACCCCCTACCTCCTCAAACTCCAGTGTTTCCCACACCCCGCAGACTACCAATAGTAGACCCTGCATCTTTCTCAAGCACCCTCACCCCACAACTCACCCCAGCTCACACCAGAACTTGCCACCCTTCCTGCTGCCACTATCCCAGCTATAGCCCAGGACGGTGCCCTGGCCTCCTTCCCACTTCCCTTCAGGAAACTTGATGCTCCCTGCTCTCATCCACCCCCAACCTCCTAGCCTGCTGCATCTCTAAATGATGAGAGTTCAAGGCTCTCAGAGCCCCTCGTGCCCTTCCCTCGAAGCTCTCACTACATACTCTCTGGATGGGCACACGGATTCCTGTGCCCCTAAATCTCTAGCCAAGCCATGCCTCTTCTGAGCCCTAGACCTATCTGCCCACTGACCAGATATTGTCCTATGTCTCTCAAGGTGCCTGAATGTCCAAGACCGGGCACCCCCCTCATCCCTTCATTTTCTTCCCACCCTTATGCAGACATCACCATCCACCCTAACAGAACACCACCTTCACCTGCTCACACCTCACTGTCAAAGCAATTCTCATTTTCACCAAAGCAGCTCTCGATTTCTCCTATCCACCACCTGGCTACCAGGTCTGCAGCTTCGCCGGGGTTCTCTCTCCAAACCTACCAGCAAGTCCACTTGGCCCTACCTCTCCAGGGATAGCTGCCACTTCATCTATGCCCTTGGCCACACCCCATCCAGTGGACTGGCCACCACCTGTGCTTCTGCCAGCCGAGATCAGGGAGTGGTTGAGAGAGCAGGTGGCAGCATGCCCTTCTTAGGCCTTCAGGTGTTCCCACCGCACAGAAGTGGACTCTAAGTCTGGTCACCCCGCCACATTCTGTGGTTCTGTTCATGCTGCTCAGTTTAGTACCTCATCACGGTCTGCCTCCCCGGAAGGGTTGCCCTTCTTGTCATGCAACTGTAAGCCTAGGGACATCCCTGATCCTCCATACCATCACCCTGTTCATTTCGCCCAAAACGGTGGTCACTCAGAATCTCCTGGTTTTATCTCTCCAGCCCCTCCCCAAAGTCCTCACTGGCCTTGGCCACTGTATCCTGGGCACCTGGCCCATGGCCTGACACTGGGGAGGGGCACACAGTCATTGAGGGAGTTAAAGGGCCAATAGACAAAAAAGCAAATCCCCCTCCCCCACACCCTGATGGTCTACAGCCCATCCCCAAAGCCAGCCTCTCCTGTCCATCCCAGGGATCCTTCTTCACATACACAGCCCACAGCTCCTCACATACACAGCCCACATTCAAGGCCACCACTTGACCCCTTCTCCTCCTAACTAAGCCATCCACTCAGAGTCCTGTGAGCAGCCCACATCCAGATCATTGCCATCGGCAGCCCTGGGCACCCCACACACTGCTGGGTACAGCCTGGCTCCAGTAATGATTGCAGGTGGACATTCCTGGCACCAGGGGTCAGCAGTGATACATTTATCTGTGCCAGTAGGCCAGGTGACAGGAGCCTGCTGCCATATCACACTTCAGGGCTGGCCAAGCCTGTCCACCCTCTGTCTTATGAGGAGGCAGAAGGTAAGGGGTGGGAGAAAGCAGGGAGGAGTGGCCAGTCCAAGCCTCAGGAGGACACAGAGCAGGATGGCACACAACACACAGGTCTCGCAGAGTTTAGAAACTATTCTGTCTCCACAGAAAGGGAAGGAGTAGCAAAGATGACCAGCCAGCTCAGGAAGGGCCTAGACTGGGGTCGGCTGTGGGTGAAGGGAGCATCAAGAAGGCAAGGGGAGGTCCCCAGGCAGAGTACCTGCGGGCTCTAGGAGGTAATCAAACTCCTTCCACAGCACCCGGTTTATAGCCTGTCTTTCCTTCACTGTTCTTATGGAAGGGGCAGCATGCTAAGAGGGGACTCGACTTGCTCCCCTCCCTCCACCCAGGGCTGCTGGGGGCACTAAAACAAGGTGCACACATGGCCCCAGCCTGGGTAGAGGTCAGGTGATGGAAGCCAACGGGTAGAGACCACTCGGCACTGAGCACCCTTTTCCTCAAGGTGACAGGAAAAGGGGGCATGCTTGTTCTGAACAGACAGATTCTGGGTGGGCTCAGAGCAGGAAGATGTCATGGCCAGATAGATGACCTTGGCAGAGCCTCCATGGCGCAGAGGTCCACGTCCCAACTCTACCTGTGACAATGAGAGTTGATCCAACTGCTTGGCCTCCCTGAGCCTCCCTTGCCTCATCAGTAAAATGGGAGGGTCCCCCTGGCCCCACTGACATTGCTACCAGGATCATGCCCTCTAATATCAGTGATAGACATATCATTATCATCAAAGGCCATTCTCCCAGGAGAGTATCCCATTCACCCTACAGGAGTCAGAAAGGGCTTCCAGGTCATCAGCCCCAGTCCTGGCAGGTTGGGACCAGTGTCACATCGCAGGGCCACTACCCACCTTCCTGCCCCTTGCCTCCCCAGTTTGGGGTCCCCCACTCTCCAACACCATACATTCCTTAGAGATGGTGTCTCTCTCTACCTTATTCCCCTCTGCACCCGGAGGGCTATCACACACTGAAGTCCATTCTGCCATGAAAGAGGCGAACGCACTGAGTAGGGCCAGTTCTGACAGACTAGGAAGGGTCCCAGCCCTGACATGCCTGATCAAGATGCAGATCATCCAGGGACAGGGACGGACACCCAAGGTGGCTCCAAGCCCAGGACCCAGGCAGGGAGATGTCATTTTTGTGGAGCCAGTGGAGATTCCACAGGTGAAGGATAAAGGTTCATGGGCCTCTGAAAGGGGAAACAGCCGGGGAATATTGCCAGCGGTCAGAAGGTAGGCTTGGGGACAGACATCTCTCTCTTCTACCTGACTCGTGCAAAGCCTGATGTCAAACTCCAGACCAGGAAAACGGCGGAGCCCAGAGGCCACAGGGCATCCTTCCCCAAACCTAGACTTCACAGAGAGCTGAGGGCCAGCCTATGACCAATGCAAGCCACCGTGTGGCCTTCCTCACCCACTCGGGATGCCCACGAGAGGGGAGTCAGGATCCAAGCTCAGCCAGGTAACGATTTTCGGAGAGCTGTCTGCTCAACTATTTCCCCAAACAGGATGAGATAAGACTCTTTTAAAATGATCATTACACTGCTGACCTTTCTAAGTACTTTATCTACATTAAGACAACTTGGAATTGGCCAGCAGATTATCCCAATTTGATCTCGGTGAGATGGAGAAGGACGTGTGCCATCCTGGCAGCAGGCAAGAGGCACTTAACCCTCCCAGAGCAGGCACACGAGGGCAGAGCTCACAGAGGCCACTGGAGCACAAGACTCAGACCACCAGTGCACTGTTACTGAGTCATAAAGTGGGAGTGCCCAGGGCCTCAAGTGGGTTTGGGTCTTGCCAGGGCAGTGTGGAGACCAGGCTCCCCACCTGGCTCACTCCCCACCACACTCTCCTCTCCCTATGTTTTTTCTTTTTTAATTGAGGTAAAATTCATGTGACATAACATCCACCCTCTTCACATGCATAGAATATCCACCTTTGCAAAGGGGACCCGCAGGGCCACCCAACACTCTTAGGGGAGTCAACTCTGGTTTCAGAGTCGAGGAGGTAATGAAATGCCCCCTAGGGCACATCTGACTATCCTCTGTGGTAAAATACACATAAAATTTACCATCTTAACTATTTTTACGTGTACGGCTCCTTGGCATTAAGTTCATCTACATCATACAACCATCACCACCATGCGCAGAACTTCCCATCTTCCCAACGAAACTGCACCTGTAACAACAGCTTCCCGTGCCCCTCCCCACACCTCTGGCACCCATCCTTCTACTCTCTGTCTCTATGAATTCAACAACCCTAGGCACCTCTACATAAATGTAATGATACAGTATCTGTCCTTTTGTGATTGGCTTATTTCACTGAGCATAATGTCCTCAAGGTCCATCCACGTTGTAGCCTGTGTCAGAATTTCCTCCCTTTCTAAAGCCGAATAATATCCATTATGTATGTGGACCATAATTTGTTTATCCGTTCATCCATTCATAGACACTGGGGTTGTTTCCATGTTTTAGTTGTGAGTAATGCTGCTATGAACATGGGTATGGAAATATTTCTTCAGGACTCTGCTTTCAATTCTTTTTGGGTGTGTACCCAGAAGTGGAATTGTTAGGTCATATGGTAGTTCTATGTTTAATTTTTTGAGGAACTGCTAGACTTTTCCACAGCAGTCACAACATTTTACAATCCCACCAACAGTGCCCAAGGGTTCCAGTTTTTCTGGAACCCTTGCCAGTGCTTGTTATTTTTTTATTTTGTTTTCTTTTTTTTTTTTTAAATAGTAGACATCCCAATGGGTGTAAGGTGGTGTTCAGTGTAGTCTTGATTTGCATTTCCCTAATGACTAGTTATGTCCTTATTGTCCATTTGTATATCTTCTTTGGAGAAATTCCTACACAAGGTCTTTGCTAATTTTTGAGTCAGGTGGTTTAGTTTTGATTGTTGACTTGTAGTTCTTTATCCCGGGTATTGATTCCTGATCAGATACATGATTTTCTCCCCTTCCGTGGGCTGCCTCTCAACTCTGTAGACATTGTTTTTGGAACTCTGTGCCCTTGGGACCCTAGCAGACACCCTACTGTGCTGGCTGCTCACCCTCACACTGCAGACTGAGAGCCTCACTCATGACAAGCAGGCTTTCTGGAAAAGTGGTTGCCACCAAGACTCGGCCATCTGTCACAAGGTCCTGCTGTTCTGCCATGAACCCCGCCCCCAAATCCCACGGGTGAGCATATTACATTTTACAAAGCTTAGTGCCAGATGCTTTCTCATCTGACCTCACGACGAGGCCGTGCCTTTATTTCTATGTGGATTCCCATTCCTATTTCATACTAAAAGCTCCCTGTTTTTAGGAGCTTCCCACGAGGCTGGGCTGCTACCAAACCCTTTGCATACGGCATCTCATTTACAGGTACGTGGGTGACATTTTGCTTCCAATCCTGTTTACAGATAAGGCCAGTAAAGCTCAGATGGCTCAGCTAACTCGCCACCCTGCTCATAAGTGGAGAGTGAGGGTAGCAATTCAGATCCATTCGACTCAAAGCCTGAGCTAACCCCTCCATTAGAATGAGAGAGAAAGAAATTAGAGCAAACAGATACTCTTAAAGCCACCTGAGTGCATGCTAAGAAGCCACTATTTCTTGTCCTTTCTGTGATCTAATGACATCCAAGCACAGGCCAGGAGGCAGTTTTTAAGATCAGAATCTAATCTGGTTGTTCTCACTCACTTTGGTCGGCCACCTACAGCCCCTAAAATAAACTATGTCCTCAGCCCCAGAACTTGTAAATGTGACCTTATTTGGAGAAATGTTCTTTGCAGATGTGGTTAAATTAAGGATCTTAAGATGGAGCAATCATCCTGGATTATCCAGGTAAATTCAGGATCATCTTGCATATCCTTACAGGAGGGAGGCATGACATACTCAGGAGCACAGAAGGCCGTGAGATCACGGAAGCAGAAACTAGAGCCATGTGGCCACAAGCCAAGTATGCCTGGGGCCCCCAGGAGCTGGAAGAGGCTAGAAGGATCCTCCCCTAGAGCTTCCGCAAGAAGCACGCTCCTGCTTATCACATCTAGATTCTGACCTAGTGATACTGATTTCAGAGTGATTTCAGTCTGGCCTCCACAACTGTGAGATTATAAGTTTCTGTTGTGTTAAACGCCCCAGTTTGTGGTGCTTTGTCACGGCAGCTCTGGGACACTGAGATACTCACACACTGGCTTACATCAAAATAAACCCTCCAGTTTTAGTGGCTTTGAATCTAGCTCAGCAGGGCTAGTTTAGATTCTGATTTTGTTATGAACTGTATGCGCAGCCAGAAATGCCCTGCTGTGATGGGGGCTGTGGCTGAACACCTGGGCCCCCTCCCCACTCTGGTTTCAGAGTGGGGCTCCAGGGACACCTCTGGGCCAGGCTGAGGTGAGAGGCAGGTAGCGGGAGCTATCCTTTGCCTGCTGTGAGAAGACAGGAGCCCTGATTACATTTAAAGAGACAAAACCCATTGAAGGTGCCTCTTGGTTGCTACAGACACAGGACAATGCAAGCAATCTGAGTCGAGAAGCCTTGGGAGCACCCTGAGTTTAGAAGAGACCTTGCTGTGACGGACGCCAGGCCCACCAGCATCAGGACAACTGGTGCCCAGGTCTACAGTGTCTCTAAGCGACTTTGGGCAAGTCCTTTCCCCTCTTAGGGCCTCAGTTTCCCCAGCTGTGAAATGAGAACTCTGTTCTGACTTAATGGCTCTCAACCTGCAGGTATGGACACTTGGGGGCCTGAGTTTACAGCCGTCGGTCACATCTGTACAGTGGCCAAGCCTGTTTCTCATACGTCTGCACCTGCACTTGACCTGTGCATCAAGTGTCTCCAACTTCAGATCAACTCTCCTTCTTCATTACAGATGTTCTCATTCAACAGACACTCCAGTTCAACTATCATGGGGTGAGGGCGGGGGAGGTGCCTCTCACATTTGACTTTTTAAAAACTCAAAACATTAAATAAGTTGAGAAAGTCAAAAAAAGAAAATAAATCAAGGGGCGGTGGAGCAGGCTGGAGAGGACAAAGGTTTGGAGTTAAAACCAGAGGTGAGTCCTGCTTCCATGTTCCAGTAGTGATGCTGAGTTGGGCACAGTGACTGCCCAGCTTCATTTTTTCTCCTCAGCAAAGCAGGGATGGTCCTACTCCAGAATCACGAGAGGAGCAAATGAGGCATTTTGGGCTCAGGCTCTGCGAGAACATTATAACCGGATGGCATTCGCATTCTAAGACTCTGTAATTTCCTAACGACACAGAGACACTCCAGTTCAACTATCCACTATGGATGTGGATCCTGGAATCTAGGCTTTGAAAGGATTCAATCAGCTTGGGCCTCTCCAGGGAACAGCTCAGTGCTTCCAGTGGCCTGTGGCTCCAGGCTCCCAGTTCCCCAGCTGAGGAGAGCCAGCATCTCAGGAACTTGATGACACTCTGCCAGTCCCTCACAGGTTTAATGCTCCTGCACTAACACCTTTTATCAGCCTATTCCTCTGCACGGCACATCCCTGCTCCCAATTAGTTTGACACAACCTAGCACATTATCTCTAGCCCACCTCAGGACGCCCTGATGGGCTGGGCCAGAGCAAATACACAGAGAAATAGGGGAAATTTTTAATTCTCCAGGTGCAAAAGGGGAATAGGATCATTCCCTCTCCTTAGAGCATTTACTTTAGAAAACTTGTGAATTCTTGTTTTGCCTCTTTTGAAATGTACATAATCTTTTTTAAAATTATATAAGCCTCTTGCAGTTTTACAGCCCAGGACTGCCTTTCTGAAGGACCTGGGAGCCACCTCATTGAATGTGATCATTAAGAAGGGAGCACTCTATCTCCCAGTTTCTGTGGAGGGCAGAAGCCTAACTTAGCAGGCACCTGGCTCCCAGATGCAAGCCCAGCCCCTGTCAGAGATACAAGAAGTGTTATTATTCCTTTAGATAAAGGCAATTAGCCAACACAGATGGCCCCCAATTACCAGATAGGTTCAGCATAAACTACATGTGACAAATAATGTTGTCAAGTCCTCTTTCCTAAGAATTAATTCTTGTTTGTGTTGAGAACACGTGTGTCATGGGCTGCATCTCGGCTAACCAAATGGTGGGCCCTCCCATCTGCGATCACCTAGCAGATGCGACACAAGTGATATTCTAGGGTCATGCTTATTCCGTAATAAAATCATTCTCTCTCTCTTCTAGCCTTGAGGAGAGGTTTTCTGGGTCGACAGATTTTGTTTTAATCATATTTCCCCAACAGCTGATGCACATGAGGAAGGAGCCTGGGTCTGGACTCCGCCAAATCCTTGTGACCACAGACAGCCTCCTACACCTCCTCAGTTCTTATAAGATAGAACCAGTTGCTTTCTCGGTGGCCTGCAGAGAAGCTCACGTGATGATGGATTTGAAGGTACAGCTGGTTTTTGAACAGTGCACGTTTGAACTGCAGGTCCACTTATACACAGATTTTTTTCAATTAACCTGCACAGTTCAAAACCATGTTGTTCATGGCGAAACTCTGTGACTGGAGCTGACTGTAGTTATACATGAATTTTTGACTACACAGGAAGTCGGCCCCCCTAACCAACCCCTGTGTTGTTCAAGGATCAACTATACTTTGTGCTGTAACACAAAGGAACTATACAGGAGCTCTTTTCACTTTTTCTCTTTTCCTAGTTTTTCATAATGAGCATGTCTTGCTTATAGCTAAAAGTTGGCAGTGATTTTGTTGTAACTGGGGACATGAATAGAGGCTCCCAAAGGCAGGTGTTGGGGTTTTTCTATCCCTCACAGTGACTTGCCTTCTCGGAGGTGTTTCCAGATACTGGTGGCCCCTGGGGAGATGGAAGGGATAGATTCTGAGCAAGTGTCATGAGGGCTCCAAGCTTCTCAGAGAAATACTACACCAAGACACTCTTGCTCAGTTATCACAGGTTGGCAGGGGAGGGGGCGGACAGGTGGGAGGAAGAGGGTGGAAGATGAGGTGGGCAGAGCAGGCATCACTGGCTGGGAGACCAGCAGTGGTGTGGTCCTGCCTGTGTCCATAGGTGGTCCTCTCCTCTCTAAACCTCAGTTTCTCCAAAAGTAAACCAGAAGGATGGAAAATAATCATTTATCAAGAACAGTATTTGCCAGGTACTATGCAAATTAATTAGCCTCTATTGTCTGGTTAAGTGGTTCGCAATCTTAGTCTCAGGACACAATTTATGCTCTTAAAAATTAATAAGACCCTCAAAGAGCTTTGATTTATGTGGGTTATATCTATAAGTATTTACCATGTTAGATGTGAAAACTGAGAATTTTTTAAGTGCTTATTTTATTCAAAACTAACAGGAATAAATCCGTTACATGTTAACACAATGCTTTTACAAAAAATAATAGTTTCCAAAAGAAAAAGAAAATTCAGTGAGAAGAGTCTGCATTTAATCTGTTGTAATATGTTATTTTGGTTGAAGTATACAAAGAAAATTTCTTTTCACACATGTAGTTGGAAAGGGAGGAGTGTTTTAATAGCCTTGTCAGGCTATCGTGGCTGCACCAAAAAGTAATCGATTCTGAACGATTAGCTTTGATGTGGAATCTGCTACCATATCACTAAACTCTTCATTCTCTGTTACATAAAAATCCAATGGTCTATTTCACACTTTGAAAGGATCTGTAACCCAGGTATGATCTTCAACATCCACATTGCGTCATTTGGAAAATCTAAGTTCAGAGTCATACTGATCTCCCAAATGGTGACATACTTCATTATACAATATCTGAACATAATGCTTGTTAATATCATCACCAATTTTATCAGAAAAGTCATTAAACACTACAAATCTGTCAGGCTCACGGAGGAGATACAGACTCCCCTAAATTCTAATTTTTACTCAAGAGCTCAAATTTTATCATTAGCAACAGATATTGTCAGTTGTTCTCCCTAAAGTGGCACTTGGTGAGGCTTCGAGAAGACTCGGTTCTGCGTTACCATGGTGTGTCATGGTCATTCCTGAGAGTGAACACATACTCCACGGGAAGAGCAGCTGGCGCAGCTCCAAGAGCACACCTGGCACACAAGCCTTCCCTCCAGGCAACCTGCACACTTCCCATTTTGTCACCAAAAACATTAAAAAGACAGAATTCAAGAATCGAGATTTAATACAATTAATATTTGTTGCTGCCTCATCAAGAATAGTCCCAGAAGAAGCTGTGTTTCTTTGGCTGCATGCCTGAATGTGAAGGACGCGGTGATTGTGAGTGCAGGTTGGGGCCACTGCCTGCATCCAGCTCAGGCTACAGCAGTTTCGCCAGGCTGCTTCTGCCCAATCGGTGCAAAAGTCAACATGTAAAAAAGGCAAATGATGGCTAAGTGATTTTTACATTACATACCTCGAGGATTCCACCAACCACACTTTGAGAACTGCTAGATTAAATCCCCTTCCCCCTGGGGCCATGGGAGTGAGTTCTCTGTCTTGCCGAAGAAGAAACTGGAGGCCCAGTGACATTAATGTAGTGCCTAGACTAGTGCCTTGACTAGACACAAGCTAGTCAAGGCACAGCAGCCCCAGGGCCCTTTGAGACCCCATCCTTCTCCACATGCTGTGGGGCCCTGTCTCTCTGTCTCTAACACAGCAGAAATCTGAGTAAGCACCCTGGCCCCTGGCCAGCATCCCACACAGGGCTAGGCAGGGAGCATCCTGGTCCCGGAAGCACTCAGCCCTGTGGGAGCTGCAGCCCCCACCCCACACAGGTCCAGTGCTCTGTTGTCTGTCCCACAGACCTCCTCAGTTTACCTCCAGGAACCTGGGTCCCCTGCACAGGAGGTGGCCTCCACTAGCTGGTTAGCTGGGGCCTTCGGATGCCTAAGTCACCTTGATAGCTCACGACAGCCTACTGAATACTGACCTATCGCATGGGTGAATCCCCCACCCCAGGAATACCTCACAGTTTACCACAAACGTTTCATCCTCCTTCATCCTCAGGACTACCATGAGGCTTCATATAAATGGAAAATGAGAAACAGAGGCTCAGAGAGGCCCCAGAGCTACTCCCCTCCAAGAGCCTGGCTCCCTAACCCCCATCCCTACCTCCCCCCACCTGCCCAGCCTCTGCCCCGCAAACTCTAAGTTGAAGAGTCACCACTGGGTCTGATGCCAAAGATAAAATCATAGGAAAGGCCTTGATTTCACTTAGGCCTTTGCAGCGCAGAGAGCTCTGTGGGTCTGAAGGCCACGTGTCCTGACAGGTGGTTTTGCCCTAAGTTTGTATGGAGAGTAGACAAATGACGAGTAGTCTGTAGGTGACAGGTGGGTAGCGTGCAGGTAACAGATGGATAGTCTGCAGGTGACAGGTGGGTGGTCTACAGGTGACAGGTGGATGGCCTCCAGGTGGGCTTGCTTTGCAATCAGGGAAGTCAGGGTCAGCTGAGGGAAATGTTTTTCTCTGAGCCTAGCTAGTTTCAAGGGGACAAACAGTTCTAATCTCAGTCAACCATGAGACGAAGAACAGGGAGCTAGAGGGTCTGGGTCTGGCCTGGGCACAGGTAGTCCAGGGGGTCATCTGTGGGCCTTATGGGGGTCATGAAGAATAGTAAACCAGGGTCTCAGCTCGATCATTTGGGGAAGGGGTTCTTGGCAGTCAGCCGTCTCCCAGGATATTTGGAAAACAAAAGGTTCATGAGGAATTCTTCCCTGTCCCTCTTTTCTGGGAGCGCAGGCTCAGATAAAGTCCAATGTTGTCCTGAGAAGGCTCAGCGGGGACCACACACAGCAGCGCTTCAGCCGTTTCCTAGAGGCGGCCCTCCGAGGCTTGAGCTCCGAGTCTGCGGCAGAAAGCACACAGCCCCACACCTTTTCCTCCCTTACTGCTGTCTCTGGGGCGAGGAGATTCATAGGTCTGCCTGTGCCGGCACTGGGACCCGTCTCTTCATTGACCACACCACGCGGGAGGTTTACCCCCGAGGCTTCAGACCCATGTCGAGGCTGCATATGCTCTCAGAGAATAGAAGCAGCGGCAGGGGGCTCCAGCAGCACTTAGTACCGTTACACCGACATATCATGATGCCCAAGGGCTCCGCCATCATCACACTCCATCCCAGTGGCTCTCGGGGCCACTGTCACTTTCTGACCACAGCATTCTGGGCTCATTCCCAAGAAACACAAGCCCTTCCACCGGCTGGCTTCGCCCCGACTGCCGTGCCCACTCAGACATGGCAGAAAGCTCTGCTGACAGTAGTTTCAAGGACAGCATGAATCTGAAAAGTGGAAGAATGAATCTCATGCATAAATCAAATTTGACACTTGTCTGTGAGGATTTCATGGCACAGCTGAGAACCCCTGGTTTATGCTCTTCACTTTTAGCCACTTGGGGTGGGAAATACATCTATAGCACAGTTTATAGGCCTTGTCACCTTAAACAGGGGTGTTGCCTGCTACCAGGCACTGTTACAGTTAAGAGGTGGGGGTAGCCCAGCCAGAGGGCTAGGGCTGTTTGCTCAGAGGGCCCCACCCCAGTGTGCTTAACACAGAACCAGCTGTCACAGTTTTTGTAGCCTACTTCACTATGGTCATCGCTTCTCACGGCTACCATTGAGTATCTCCCAGACCCCTCTGTCATAGACCCTCAGGCCTCCAGCCGGGGCCCAAGGGAATTGCCATTCTGGTCCACAGCACTTGAGAACCAGGAAATGGAAATTGGAGCAAGTAATCTCCAGGTTTGAGGATTCCTGGACCACCACACTGAGTGCCTGAGAACTATGTGTCATAGAGACACAGGCTCACTCCTGGGTATCAGTGAATCTGCTTGGCGACCTTTTGCCTTTTAGAAATTTTCTTTTTTCATTTGCAGGAAAGTAAGGGATACACAAATTAACTGACTTCCTGATTTTCATCTACGTCCTGCGTAAGGGACAACAAAATAGTTAACTTCCCTGTTGATGAGATGTTCCTGTGCAAAAAAAAATAAAATAAATATTAAAGGAACAGTTCAGACAGCAAGACTGCATAGCACTGGCCTCTTAATGTCAATGACTGGACCTTGACACTGGCAGGCCATCAGTGGCCAAAGGAGATGCCTTTGTCCACTGAGCTCAGTTGCAAGGTCACAGCGTGGGCACCCTTCCTCCAGTGAAGCCCCCAATCTCCCCATCCTCCCCTATCCATCCCTTAGCCTCCTCTGGAAACACAGCCTCACCACTGCCCACACCACCTGCTGGATTGGCCCCAGCCTTCAAGATGCCTGCTGCCCCTGATGGCCCTCATTCCTGCCTCCCATCACCCTACACAGGTGTCCCGCTGCCAAGGTGACACTCAGGCCACCTCTGGAAAACTCAGACCTCCTCCCAAACAAGTCTCCACCAAAAATATGCTTTTAATGACCATCACAGGGGCCTGAGAGGAAAATAATCTTGAGAGGAACAGGGATGGGGTCAGGGGTCTCATGGCTTTGTCATATCTAGCTCTTTTCAGGAGCTCCATGGCTCACCCACAGGGGAATAGGTGGCTATGCCTGAAGGTCAAAGTGGGCCCTACAAGACTGAGCTTGCACGTTTGGCAGCCATGGAGATCAGAAATAGCTTTCTGTTTCTGGTTAAGTTAAACGCTCTACTCTGTTTGTGACTCAGAGATAGTCCTGCTCCAGGATTTGGGCCCAGGGACAGAACTCAAAAGAGAGGGAAGCAGTAGTCCTATGTACCAGGTCATTCTTAGCACACATGGGTGGCAAGGTGGAAACAGCCTCTCTGCCAATGATGGGGCAGCATGAAGAGTCTCTGGGTGTAAGCCAGTGGAAGCCAGGTACCCTTCTGTGGAAGCTAGGCACTAGGTGGCGCTGTCCACAGCTAGACTGATGAATGAGTATTCCAAAGACTGGAGGTGTGTTCCTTTAATACCTACCAGGACTTTTCCCCAGGGGAAAAAATGCTTAAAATAATTAATAATAATGATAGAAGGCCATAATTTTACAAAGATTAAGGCTGGCCTTCTCTCGGCTTCTTCTTCCTATTTCTCACCTCCCCTGCTTCCGGAGGAGGTAAGAGAGCTATCCAAATGGAATCCAGACTTGAACTTCAACCACCTGACCCAGGACACTCTAATGTCCTGCTTCGTGAAGGAAGCCCCTGGGGACCTGAAGCTGAGAGTCATTGGCAACAGGGATGTCTGCCCTTCTCCTGGCCCTGCCAGCCACAGTGGATAGGGCGGATGACTACAGGACCCAGCAGTGAGCAGACTGAGAGAGTGGAGACAGAGAGAGGCCCAGAGGGGCTGACCAGCAGCAGGGCAGCCCTCAGACTGTGCTGATATATGGCTTCTGCAGCTGGGATGGGGGCACAGCTTCTGAGGGCTGGCGACCTCACTCTTCCTGGTCTGCATCTTCAACGGGGGTCTCTTGGACTGCATTGTCATTGCTGGTGGTGAGGCAGGCTGTGCACCTCTGCAGCCCCTCTCTGGCAGGCCACCTGGAACTTATGGAATGTGAGGCTGTAGATGGTGGGGCTGATGGCACTGTTGATATAGACATAGGTTCGATAGAAGAGAAGGACCCAGGGATCTAGGAAAGGCTGGGCCATAAAGGAGTTGAGCGGTACCAGCGTGTGGTAGAGCATCCACAGGAGAGCAAAGAGCAGCACAATCACCACCAGCATCTTGGTGACCTGTGGGAGGGCAGGAGAGGGGAAGCCACTGGGGCCCAGCACACCACTTGGCTGGGGCCAAGCAAATGCCACAGGAAGGTGCAGCCATGGCTCCTGCCTCAGGAAGTGTTTGCTGAGTAAGTGATGAGAATGTTACTAAAATAATAACTTAAAACTATCACTGCGTATCCACGGCACTGTGCTAAACACTTCCTATGCAGTAACGCAGGGCTGACATTCAGAGCTGTGCCTATTGATAGGATCTTGTAATATTTCCACATAGGCTGGTAAATAGTCACTGCCCTGAGTCTCCTCCCCCCAGATGCACCCTGCCCCCGAGACCTCTCAAATTCCCACCAAGCAAAGATTTGATGCCTGGAGCAAGGCCTCGATACCCAGATGCTACAGAGAGGTCCAGGACAAACACAGTGGTGGCCGACACCCCATTACCTCCCCTGCACTGGGCCCTTCCCACTGCACCTTGAGAAGGTGCTATTACCTTCTCTGCTCTACAGATGAGGAAGCAGAGGCTCAGAGAACTAAGAGATCACACAGCATGTATCACCCATGACCCAAGTTCTCCTGCAACCCATCTGCGCTCATGGTAGTCCGATGGCCCCAAGGCTTCTTTGTGCCTATGTCTGAGGGAGGTGAGGTCATTGGAAAAAGGGAAGGGACATGTGCCTCAGAGACAGCCACCAACCTGACCCGTGCAGAGAGCTTCCTAGGGGCTCCAGAGCTAAGGGGAGGGCTCTGGAAGTCCTCTCATTTGCGCTAATCCTGGCACCTACCTACTGCTGCCTCCAGGGTACAGAGGCAGCAGGTGAGAATAGGGATGCTAAAGCAGGTAGGCCTAAATTAGATCCCAGCTCCTTGCTTTCTGGCTGGGTGGCCTTGGGTAGCCCACATAACCTCTCTGAGCCTTCCTTTCCCACTTATTGCATTAGGATAACAGCAGTTTCTTAATGAACTGTGGTGAGGAAGCGGGGCACCATGAAGTCATCACTTTCTTTCCAAAGCCTCTCTTCCCCCAGCTTCATTTCTTTCCTTATTTCCCCTCTTTCCTCTAATAGATTTTTGTGTACTTGTGGTGCTCACGGTGTATTTCCACCTGCCACGAGAACCAGCAGGTCAAGATGTCTATATTGTCGTGTTCTCCCCTGTGTCCCAGCACCTAGAACCATGCCTGGAATATAGTAGGTTCCTGATAGACACTTGTTGAATTAATAAACAAATGTTGAATTTGCTTCTTCTCTCTGCATCTCTCTGTGTACCAATTCCTCCCACCCTCTAGTACCCCACCTGCCACCCTCAACCAACCCAGGAGATCTCAATTACCTGTTTCCTGGAAGATAGGAAGCCTTTGGGCTTGGGGCAGCTGTCCCGCTTTGCCCTTGCCTGGTCTGTGGGGCTGCCCCTCCTTGGTTCCTGCCTCCAGCCACACCCCCATGGTGAGTCAAGATTGTCCCAATGAGCCCATAGAGGATGGTGACCACCAGCAAGGGCACGATGAAGAAGACAGCAAAGTAGATGGACAGGTAGAGGCTGCAGGACACCTCATAGCCACATTCCAGGCCTTGGGTCTCACTGATGGTGAGGTCCACCAGGAAGAGCCAGAGCAAGCAGTGGATGGACCTGCCCACCTCACAGAGGCTCACAATGGTCTGCTTGGCTCAGGCCATGGTGCACATAGTCTGTGCCTACTTCAGGTAGCAGATGGTGATGTACCTGCAGCCACAGGGTGCCCAGTTGCACCAGAGGCAGTGGGGTCACATGACTCGCCCACAAGTGTGTGATTAGACCACAGTAGGGACACCTAACCCAGCTTAGCCAGTCAGATTCCCTGTCTGGGGAAATGGGAAAGGGGACACAATGGTTGAACTGGTTCTTTCATGGGAGAATTTGAGGGCCATTTGGGGAGCCAGGTAGCCATTCTGAAGCAGCCATGGGGAACTGGCAGAGTAAAGAGGGCCAGTTCTCACTTGCCCCTTGAGGACCTTTGTCCCTGAGGCCCACCGGGCACAGCCACAACTGCTATAGCACAGGGACCCTGGTGCCCTTCAAAAGCCTTTGACCTTGCTCCAGTCTCAGGTGTTTCCCACCTCCAAAGGTCACTGACTGAGGCAGCCAATGACATTGTATGTCCCTCATGGCCAGGCTCACAGCATAGACCTGGATCCCCCCACCCCACAACACCCAGGCCACCAGGTCAATGCACTGGACCCAGACGGGCACAGCTGGGGAGAGCCAGGACCAGGCGAGGGTCTGGATGCCAGAAGGCATTGCCCACTTATGCCCTGAATCTATGTGTCCCCGGAAATGCCACCGGTCCTCTGGACCAATTTGCCCAAGGCCATGCATCTAGGAAGTGGCAGAGCTGGGTTTGAACCCAGTCAGCAGACTTCAGAGTCTACATGCTTAACCATGAGGCTAAAATGCTTCTCAGGTATTAAAAATTAGAACCGGAAGAGACCCAAGAAATTATCCAGTCCAAATCCCCACTTTCTGGATGGGGAAGCAGAACAAGAATGAAGGGATTGCCTTGGCAAGTTAGCAACAGAATTGAGATGAGAACCCCACTTCCTAACGCCTGCTCCCTAGTGCCAGGTTTTTCCAGGGTCCCACCCCAGCTCCCCTCTCCATTCAACTGAGTCTCTGTTCTCCCAACAAGGAAGTCCTGGATGCATTGCTTTGTGGTGAGGGAAATACCATGCAGGAGGAAGGCTGGGAGGATCTACCTCTCCCCAGTGACTGCTGGGATGGAGCAGAAGGAAACATTGATGCCCAGATATTCCAAGTTAATGATGTCCAGGCAGTTGGCATGCCCATAGACCCACTGCCCGGCCACACTATCAGAGACATTGGGCAACTCCTTGGCTACCAGCTCCATGAGGTAACAGTCGGTGGGTGTGTGCATGTCCCGCATAGTCAGCACCACCAGGATCACTATGGTAATGCCCACGGTGTCCACCATGCATACCGGGAGCACCAGGAAAACCAAGACCGCCCTGTACTCAATCGAGCCCAGGAGGGCAATGCCTCACGCCAATGACACATTACTAGGGTTATCCATCTTGGTCCTATTTTCCATAGTGGCTGACCAGATGCTGGAGGGGGCAAGAAGTTGCCCTCCTCCTTTCTCATGCTCCTGGGAATGACAGGAAAAGTTTTATTATGAGCTGAAAGAGCCAAAGTCATCTGCTCAATGAGTGAAGTCAAAGCTAGAAGCTGGGCAAAGAGGTGAGGGCATGGGACACACACACACACCCCACATACTCATAACACACATCCATAAAACACACCGCACAACACAGTATACAATGTACTCTCATACACACCATACACACCAAACACACACATGCCACACACAACATTCACACACCTCTTACACACACAACACACTTATATACACACCATACACACACCTCTGCCCTTTAACCCTTAGTGTCCTTGGCCTAAAGGCCCACACGTCAGCTCCTCTCAGAGCCCCAACTTGATGTAAGAAGCCAAACACATGCAGAGCTGGCCCATAGCAGCCCCATCCCACCTCCCCACCAACTAAGTCAACTCTCATTATGACCTGGAACTGGCAGCAGATGCCCTTCTGTGCAGATGAAGCCAAGCCTGATCACCACCCACAGCTGGTCCCTGGGCCAGTTGCCTGGCCCTAGTGGCCAACAGCCCCCACAACCCTCACTGCAGCTCCCACAACACAGGTGTTTGTACTGTAAATACAAACACACGCCATCCACTCTCACATGCCCACATATGCAAGTACACAGAACACACACCACACCCTGTATTCGCAGACACCTTGCATACACCCCACACATGGATCTACATGGCTCCCAGGCCCATCACTCTCCTGAAAATGAGCCTTCTTTTCTGCTTGGTGAGGAGACAATCACCCCAGGATCACAATGCACCACAGAGAACCCCCAAAGGTTTCATTTCCTTTTCAGCTGCAGAGGCTGGCAGCCCTGGGGACTGAATCCGGAGTTCTCACAGCAGCCTCTCCAGATGTGCAAGCCCCCCCCTGCAGCCACATCTGCATCTCAGTGGGCCCCCCATCTATCCCCTCCTGCCTGCACACTTGCCCTTCTCCACAGAACATTCCACCAAGTGGGCAGCCCAGACCACTGTCTACCAGCCCAGCCCCCAAGAGAAACTTGCAAGTGCTGGGAACTTACCCCACGAAGAACCTGGGTGCCTTCCTTCTCTTCTTTCCAAGAGAAACAGAAAGGGAAAGCAATCCCACATCACAGTCAGTCCACAGGCGAAGGCTTCTCATCCTACAGGCTGCAATGCTGCACATGTATGTGCAGACACATGGGGCCCCCAAGTTCTCCCCATTCTCTCATGCCACTCGCCCTCCCTCTGCATGGCTGAACACACCAACCCTGTGTTGGCTGATGCAGCCCACCCAGCAGGGAGATCTATGAAAAGAAAGCCCAGGGCCCACTGCCTCTCCTCCCAGGTTCTGGGTGGGGGCTCCCCAGGAATTCATCAGGCTGGGAAGGATCCCCAACTAGCCAGCTGAGCCCTTGACAGTGGCCTGACAGGAGCGAGGCAGAGACCGAGAGAGGAAGTAAGGAGGCAGAGACCAGTCCCCTTCTCCATGAGAAGGTAGGCTGGGATTAACTGGGGATGCTCAGCTATCTGGAATCTGAAGGTAACTCTGGTGTGGTGGCCACCCCTCGAGAGCCCTTCACAGTGATCTGGGAAGAAGGACACGCTTGCTGAGCGCCTCCTGTAGCATGTGCCAGAGAGGAAACTGAGGCTCTGAAAGGCAAGTGGCTAGCTCAGGTGAAGGAGTGGGACTGGAGCCTGGTTCTGGAGGCTCTGAGGGAAAGGGGTGCCCCAGACCCTTCCTACTGGGGCTGGGGCTTGCTGCTATGCACCCTACAAGGGGCATGGTTGCCATCCCTTCTCTCAGGAAGAAACCTCAAAGGGGCCCCTCAGCGGGCTCAGAAAACAGGAATC
>NW_006494614.1:62851077-62860624 GCF_000325575.1 Pteropus alecto
TGGCCAGGGGCCTGGCTCTTCTGAGGCATTTAGAATGCAGATTCCAGCCTCCAGGCCAGGGTCCTCAGGCTGCGGGTCAGGCATTCTCCTAGGAACCCGGGAGAGCTCAGTTAACATGCAGATTCCTGAGCCTCCAAATTGAGTCCCCAGGAGCAGTGGCTTTGAATATGTGTTTTAATAGCCCCCTCCCCTGGAAAATCCAATGACCACTAGTATCTTTCTCTTTCTTTACATTTTCATTGTGAAATGTGTTATACATAGAGAAGGGGCATAAAAGATAAATTAATGGTTGAATGAATAAAATGAGCACACGGGTAACCATCACCCTTGCCCTCCCAGCCCCTGCCCTTCCCTGGCTCTCATTTGCAAAATCCATCCTTTATCCTGCCTGTGTGTGAACTTTCTATAATCAGAACCACATACAGTTGTTTGTGTCCTGCTTCTACCGCTCACATCATCATGCTGAGAGATTTATCTCCACTATGTGTGACTGTAGCTCATCCATTTCCACTGCTGTGTAATATTCTCATAGGACTAGGCTGCGAATGTTAATGTGTGATATCTGTCAATATACTTCTGGGTTGTTTCCAGCTTGAGGTAATCACAAATGACACTGCTATGAACATCTTGTACAAGAGCTCTGGCTCAGTAGTATTTTCATTAGTTTGGTCCAAAAATGTGATTTCCAGGACCCGGCTGAACTTGGGACCACAGAGATGAGTGGAGAGGAGAGAAAGCTTATGGGAAGAAGAAAAAGTGGCAGAGGAGATGGCATACATGGCAGGCTGTGGTCCTTAATACCCCCAAACACAGCACTCAGCTCTCCACTAAGGCTCCCTGGAATGGCTGGGAAAGCTGTGACTCCATGAGCTATAGTCACACAGAAGGCTCTGTTGTGCCCCGTGGGTGGCAGTTTTCTCTATCTCTCACCATCTGCTACTGCCACCCCCAACCCACCACCCACACATCTGCTGCCCTCTCCTCCAGGAGGTCCTCCAGTGAATTCAGCCCCATGGACAGCTCCCAGGCTGCTGTCCTCTATCCTGGTGCTGAAACCACCCTACTGCCTTCCAAGCAGCCTTGCAGAAGAAGCTGCGGGCCTGGGTGAACTTGGAAGAAAACAGAATCCAGTGGTGTGGAATGGAACTACAAATCCATCCATATGAAGGCCCTCATCACGCGGAGGTGAAAACAGAGGTCCAGAGAAGGAAAGTGGTTTGGCCAGAATCACACAGCTAACAGCAATAATGAATGAAACTGAGATTCGGTGAGTACTTTTATACCCCAGCCACCATATCGTCTATGTGGGGACTACCTCAGCCAATCCCTACAGCAGACTGAAGAGTAGGAACCTTATTATTTTGTCCCTTTGATGGAGGAAGAAGCGTGTCTAGAAGCAGTAGAGCCAAGATGGGAATCTACATTTTCAGCCTTATGTTGACCCTTGCTCTACACCACACTCCTTGCCCTTGATCTGGTGTGTATGGGGGGATCCTCCTTCCATCTAGGACAGGAGAGAGACTGCCAGAGCAGCAATAGCATCACTGCCCAGCACTTATGTAAAAAGTGTTTTTACTCTGCCTTGAGTTCTTGTGCCCACTAGCTCACGTGCGAACAGACCACATTTCACAGATTTTTCTCATGTCTCCACCCTCTGCATGCCCCAGGAATCCTGCAGCCAGAAGAGCAGCCCCACCCTCACCCACCACCAGCAGAAACCCTCAGTGGCACCTCCTGGGTGCAGCACGGTTATGTAGCTTTTGTCCATAATAAGAAAACTTGCTGACAACTTAAATGTCCATTCGGAATGGTAAAAACTTGATGCTGTGTCCTCACAGCAGAGTATCTGGCTGTTAAAATTGATGTCATAGGGGGAAAAAAACCTGATGTCATAGAGAAGTACAGTGATTCCCATTATCCACAGTTTTGCTTTTCATGGTTTCAGTTACCCATGGTCCAAAAGTATTAAATGGAAAATTTCAAAAATAAACAATTTGTAAATTTTGAATTGCTCATTGTTCTGAGTAGCGTGATGAAATCTCATACAGTGCTGCCCAGGAAGTGAATCGTTCCTTTGTCCAGCATCTCTCCATGCTCTATATGCTCCCTTTAGTCACTTAGTAGCTGTCTCAGTTATCAGATCGACTATTGTGGTATTGCAGTGCATATGTTCAAGTGACCCTGTTTTACTTAATAATGACCCCCAAAGTGCAAAAGCGGTGATGCTAGCATTCAGATATGCCAAAGAGAAGCCATAAAGTGTAAACATGGGAAGAAATCTCAGGACCTTGATAAGGGCCACATGGTTGGAACTGAACTGACATTCATCCATTTACTCACCCAAACCAGCCTGCAGAGGCCCTGCAGAATGCTGGGTCGGTGGCAGGGGTGGGGGTGGTGGTGGCTGGGGCAGCAGAAACAGCAAAACTCCCCAGCCTCAGACATAGGGGGTCCCAGGAATCTTTCAACCAACTGGGAGAGTGGGGCTGAGAACCTTGTCAGAGAGGCACTGGTAGGCAGCCGCCTTTTAGTGAGGTTTGAGGGTCGCCCCTGGATGTCTTGAGGGAGGGTAGGAGGCCACACAGGGTTGATGTTGGGTCCCCATAGGATGTTGGGGAGGATCCTGGAAGGGACAAGGTCCACAGGGATCAGGCCACCTGACAGCAGAGACCCACCCTTTCTCATCCTCACACTGTGTCTGGGTAGGGGTTGTGATGTGAGTGGAAGTCCCACACAGAATGGGAAGGGGTCCTTACTGCATCCACCATGTGGCTCTGAGCAAGTGGAAGGAGATGGACAGAACTTAAATTTCCATGAGCCTGATGCTGCCCGCGCCTTTTGTGTCCTCCATGTTGTGACCTGAGAATGAGAAGGGCTGACAGGACCTGGAAACTAGGACAGCATGATCCACCACAGCTTAGTGGAGGCAGCTATCTCACATGGTAAGTAGCGTAAATGCAGGCCTGTTGTCCTCGATTGATCCAGTGGCCCTTGTCAGATGCGACCATGCCTTTTGGCACCCAGAATGTGAGAGAATGTGCCCATTAGCATCAGAGTGACTGCTGACAGTGCCCCCAAATAATAAGACAGGTGTTTAAGTTTTTCTTACCTAACAGTCACAGCCAGAGTAACATAATCTAGGGACATCCTCGTCCATTATGTCACGAAAGGCTTGGGATTTGTGGTCCAACTGCCTGGGATGAAATTGTAGCTCTATGACTTTCCACCTTCTGTATTTCCCCAGTCTATAAAATGGAGATAATGGTGGGATCTTTGTTCATGAGAAGCTCCACAAACCAACAATATTTGTATCTATCACCTTGTGGTCTCTTCATTCCTTCCAGAAAAGGAGGCAGCAAATGTGAATAATCCCACTTTACAAAGCAGTAAAATTGAGGCTTAAAGAGATGGTGCTTACGCCTTCACGCCTGGGGTCTCTGGCTCAAAGCACAGAGGTTCAAGCCCATGGCATTTAGATTCAGAGAGACCTGGGTTCTAATCTAACCTCAGCCATTTTCTTAGACTTTCTAAATGTTCTCGCCTAGTACACACACACACACACACACCCCAGATGTTGCAAGCATTGTGATTAGAAATTCAGTGCCTGACCCCAAGTTATAGAGTGATCACTGCAGTCTTGCCCTCCAGGAGCTCTCTCCCAGCTGTGGAGACAGGGCTCTGGGAAGATGTCCATCCAGACCGAGATCTGAAGAATGATTAAAATTTAGCCAGATGAAGGGGAAAGGTGGAAACAGTGTTCCAGGCAGCAGGAGTGGCATGTAAAAAGACCTGGGGAACAGAAAAGTGTGGAGCACATTGAGGGCCAGGGAGGGAGCATAAGGGCTGGTGGGCTGGGCTGGCTGGGCCAGATTATAAAGAGCAGGTGCATCAGGCTTCAGTGTTTGGATTTCCTCTGGGTGCAGAGGGAGCCGCCGGAGGGGCCTCAGGCTGGAGAGGTGAGACTGGAACCAACTCAAGATTATAGCAGGGGACAGGGGTTGGGGGGACAGTTTGGATCTGTGGCATTAATCCTGGTGATGGTGGCTGGAACCAGAGTCAAGGGGGATGAAGAAAAGGGAAGAGAATTTGAGATTCGGTTAGAAGGCAGAGTTGTGGAAAGGAGTCCTGCCCCTTTTCCTCTCTGCATTTCTCTCGGCCCTTTCTCCTCTCCACTCTCACCTCCTCTCAGTTCTAACCCTGCGTTTTTTCCCCTCCTCTTGACTCCTTTCATTTCTTTTCTTCTTAAAAAAAATAATAGCTTTATTAAGGTATAATTCAGATGCCATAAAATTCACCTGTTTAAAGTGCACAACTCAATGGTTTTTAGTATATTCACAAAGTTGTACAACTATCAGCACTACCTAATTCCAGAATGTTTTCATCAATCCTAAAAGAAACTACCCATTTGGTGATTACTCTCTACTCTCCCTCCTTCATCCCCTGGTAAACACTAACCTAATTTCTGACTCTATGAATTTGGGTCTTCTAGATCAGCAGTCCCCAATCTTTTTGGACCAGGGACCAGTTTCGTGGAAGACAATTTTTCCAACAGACTAGGGGGGCGGGGCGATGGTTTCAGAATGATTCAAGCACACTACATTTATTGTTCACTTTATTTCTATTATTATTACACTGCAATATGTAATGAAATAATTATACATCTCACCAAAATGCAGAATCAGTGGGAGCCCTGAGCTTGTTTTTCTACAACTAGTTGGTCCCATCTGGGGGTGATGGGAGACAGTGACATGCGAAGTGTGTTGCTTACGTCCAGTCCACTTCGTAATCTCGGTCTGGTTGCTGTCACTGCAGAAAGCTCTGCTTCACAAAGATAAGATTTTGGAAATGGAAGGAGGCTTTTCTTAGTGCTTTTGTGGCAATCTCAGGATATTCTGCCTTGACTTTAATCTAGAATGTATGGAGCTTTGAAGTTGTCTCAAACATAGTTTTAAGGCCATCGTCATTTCTGATCTCAAGCAGTTGATCCTCTTTTAGCACAAATTCGATTCACCTGGCTTATTTACAGATGGGTTGCAGATCCATCCCTTCCCAATTCAGGGGTCCTTTGTGGTTGGGAAGTGACGCTCAGACTCTTTTGAAAGCTGAGACAGGTGATTATGCACCAGCTGGGAGAAAGAAGGCCCTGGCTCAGTCTGTTTCAAAATCTCTGCTAATGTTTGAAACATGTCAAAAATCCCTATGTTCACTTGTTGCCCCCATAACTCCAGTTTGGCTTTGAATGCAGCCGCTTTATCTGCCGAGTTGAACACAGTTGTCATTCTCCCTTGAAGTGATAGATTGAGTTGGTTAAGCAGGTTGAATATGTCAGACAAGTAAGCAAGTTTTGCGACCTATTCTGTATCACTGAAATGTGTTACCAGTGGTGACTGTTTTTCTAAAAGAAATCTCTGGAGCGGCTCTTGTAACTCAAAAACTCTGGCCAGTGATCAACCTTTAGAAAGCCATCTCACTTCTGTGTATAAGAGAAGACGTCTGTGCTCTGCGCCCATCTCCTCACAGAGCTGCATGAACAGATGTGAGTTAAGGGCATGTACTTTAATGTGGTTGATATATTTAATCACATCTTGAAAAACGTTGTTAAGTTCAGGTGACATTTTTCGGCTAACCAGCATTTCTCTATGGATAACACAGTGCGTGGACTCACATTCAAAAGTGACCTCTTTGACCCGAGTAGTGAAACCAGAAAGCCGTCCAGTCATGGCAGCCACTCCGTCCGTGCATATACCGACACAAAAGGACCAATTCAGTTTTCCTGATACGTAATCATTCAAAGACTTGAATAGTTCTGCAGCTGTGGTGTTGGGTGGCAACAGAAGTGTACATAACATATCCTCATGCACATCCTCCTGAAAAATATATTGCATAAAAACAAGCATTGTTGCCTTGTTGTCAACATCAGTAGATCCATCAACCTGGATTGTCTATCACGGTGACTCACTGATCCTTTCTAACAATTGTGCCTCAATATCTTCTGCTCTTTCATCATCTAGTTATGGTGCTAGCTGGAAAAAGAACACATGCCCCCTTTTGAACTGCAGCCTCTCCTAAATGTTCACGACAAATGTCCTTAGCACTAGGCAGGGTCAACTCTTCACCAATAGTAAAGGGCTTCTTAGATTTAGCAATGCGGTTAGCCGCAAGAATGATGCTCTCAGTGCAGACACGTTTGATGAAGTGGTGGCCTTCAATAATTGCTTCTGTTCTTCATGTTCATGTTTTTTTTCGTTTGAAAAATTCCGAAGTCTTGTCTTTTAATACAGGGTGCTTGGTCTCCATGTGGCGAAGCAGTTTTGAAGGTTTCATGGCTTCATTGGATAGCCAGTTGCCACATAGTATAAAAAGCGGGCTCAGAGAATGCGAATCACCTGTTGCAACTTGTAATTTAAGTAGGACCATTGGTGTTTCCTTTTAAATGCAGCCTTCTTTTTGTTGGCTGTCTTAGAGTCTTCTGTTGTCTCATCATTGAGTCTTTCCCCCTTTTCAAAGATGCTCTCCAGTGACATTTGTTTTTTACTCATTTTGGCTAGGGTTAGCTTGTGGGCTTACCAAAACTGAGACAAGTGTGCAGTGCGGGAAAGAGGTGCTGATGGAAGTGGTAAATAAAATAATGGGTGCGCCACGCACAGACTAAAGTGTCAGATTCTGACCTAAAGCCTGCTGCCAGATGCAGCTGTGCAATTGAAGTACATCAATTCACCTGCCACTATAAAGCCTGCTACCAGATGCAGCTTGTCACGTGCCACTCATTGATAAGAGTTTTGATATGAGTCTGCAAGCAATTGATTTGTTATGGTCTCTGTGCAGTCAAACCTCTCTGCTGATGTTAATCTGTATTTGCAGCCACTCCCCAGCTAGCATCGCCGCCTCAGCTCCACCTCAGATCATCAGTCACTAGATTCTCATAGGAGTGTGCAACCTAGATCCCTCATACGCACAGTTCACAACAAGGTTCACGCTCTTATGAGAATCTAATGTCTGATGATCTGAGGTGGAGCTGAGGCGGTGTTGCCAGTTAGCATTGAGGAGCAGCTGAAAATACAGATGAAACTTTGCTGGCTAGCCTGCCGCTTGCATCCTGCTGTGCAGCCTGGTTCCAGTCTGGCCTAGGAGTTGGGGACCCCTGTTTTAGATAATTCCTGTAAATGCAATGTATAAGTCAGCTTAGGCTACCATAATAAAACTATAGTCTGGCGGCTTTAAACAACAGAAATTTATTTTCTCACAGTTCTGGAACATGGAATTCTAAGAACAAGATGCTGGCATGATCCAGTTCTAGTGAAAGCTCCCTTCCTGGCTTGCAGATGCCACCTTCTTGTGTCCTCACATGATGAGGACTGAGAGGGAGAGACAGAGGGAGAGGGGATTTTGTTCCTTGATATGGCTGAATAATATTTCATTGTATGCATAGACTATTTTATTTATCCATTATCAGTTGACAGACAGCTGAGTTGTCTCCATTTTGGGACTATTGCGAATAATGCTGATATGAACAATCGTGTACAGGTTTTTGTGTGCACGTATGTTTCAGCTCTCTTGGTTTAGATACCTAGGAGTAGCATTGCTGGGTCATATGGTAACTCTATGATAATGCCTTCATTTCTTCCCTTGCTCATTAATTCATTCAGATAACATGGGGCAAACACCTATGAGTTCATTCAACTTCACTGTAAGCCGGACTCATATTTGTGGGCAGGATGGTGGGTTTCCCCAAGGAGGAGCAGGTTTCCTGGAGGACGAAGATGAAGTAAGGAAGGGTCTGCTCTGCTCACCATCCCCCAAAATCATTAGTTATCTCCAGTACCAGCTGCATAATTTGCAGGGCCCAGTGCAAAATTAAAACCTAGGCCCCTTGTTAAAAAAATGATTGAGAATTTTAAGATGGGGACAGCAGAGCATTCTACCAAGCCCAGTACCCTTCTAAGTTCAGGTTCCTCTTTAAATAGAGAACACACTGATCCTCTGCAGGCTGGCTCTATGAGGCTCCCCCTGAGGGTCTGTGAAAGCAGTTAGTAAGCTTTCACGTGATGTCCTTCCGATCATAAAAAGGTTATACCAGGTTAAGTTGATCTCATTTAAAAGATGCAGAACTATTTAGTCTAACGGAAATAGTTTAAAATTTTTAAGCTTTACTATTTAAACTCCAGATCTCAAAAATGATGAATTTGTGTTGAACTGGTTGTATTTAATAGAGCAGAAGCCATTTAGTCCCACGGAAATAGTTTTAAATGTTTAGTCTTAGCCTGGAAAAAATATTGAAGGATAAGCTAAGTCATGTCCTGATTCTTTACCTACAGAAACTATGGATTTTAAAAAAATTGTTTTAAGCCACCAAGTGTTTGGGTAATTTGTTACACAGGAATAAGTAATAAATATACAAAAAAGTTTAGACTTTGGTATTTAAACTTGGTATCTCAAAATTGATTTTTTGTTTTGAGCTGATTATTTTATTGCAGTAACATTGGTTTGTAAGATTATATAAGTTTCAGTTGTGCCACATTATAACGTGACATCTATACTACACCCTGTTCACCACCAAAAGTCTAGTTTCCATCTGTCCCATTGACCCCTTTACCTGTTTTGCTCTCCTTCTACCCTCTTCCCTCTGGTAACCACAGATCTGTTGCCTGTCTCTTTGAGTTCGCTTTTGTTTTTTATATTGCATATATGAGTGACATCATATGGCATTTGACTTTGTCTGACTTATTTCACGTAGCATAATTCCCTCAAGGGCCATCCATGTTTTCAAATTGGCAGAATTTCACATTTTTATGGCTGAATAACATTCCATTGACATATACTTGTTCTTTATCCATTCGTCCATCCACAAACACAGGTTGCTTCCGTAGCTTGGCTACTGTAAATGCTGCTGTAATGAACATGAGTGTGCAGATATTTTTTCAAATTCTGTTTTCATATTCTGCAGGTGAATATCCAGAAGTGGATGTGCTAGACCAGATGATAGTTCTATTCTTAAGTTTTTGAGGCATGTCCATACTGATTTTCAGGTGACTGCACCAATTTACATTCCACCAACAGTGTAGGAGGATTCCCAGCTGATTATTTTTAAGAAAGCAGAATTAGTTAAAATTTTCTGGTTTTTAAATTTAAACTCAATATCTCAAAAATGATTAATCTTACATTGAACTGGTTACATTTAATGGGGGGCATTTACTCTGATGGAAAGTTAAAAACGTTCAAGCTTTCATATTTAAATTCACTATCTCAAATATGATTTTTTTGTGTTGGGCGCTTACGGTTAAGAGAATGGAGTTCTTTAGTCTGACGGAAGTAAAATATGCAAGCTCTGACGCCGAAACCAACACCGCGAACATCGGAGCCCTACCCAGAACTAGATCCCAGGAGGCGGAAACTTCGGGCTCAGCACGTGATGCAACCGGGCGCCGCCGTAGACCCTCCTCCGTCAGAGGTCTGGCACTTACGGACACCGACCCCTTCTCCCTGCCCCCGCCCCACACACCCACGGGGGCGTGGCCTCCTGTAGCGCCTGCGCCGAGGCGGACTCGGA
>NW_006494614.1:62860759-62885100 GCF_000325575.1 Pteropus alecto
CGGGTAGTGGAGCCCGTTTGTTCCGCCCGCGTCGCGCCTTAAGCCGGAGCCTGTGAAGAGCGGAAGGGCCGAGGGACGTCTTCCCCGCGCCGCCCCGACCCCAGCGGAATCGTGGCCCGCTCCCCGCCCTCGCGCTGAGGTAAGCGGCGGCGGCAGCGACGCCGGCGAAGCGGCTGGGCCGGCGGGGAGGAGGCGGAGGTGGCCAGGCGGGGAGCGTGGCGGCGGCGCGGAGTCCAGGCCCGGGAGCCCGCCGCCGCCGCCTACGGGGAGCGCACCGGGCTGCTCCTCCGGCCGAACCATGGCTTTCGGACCCCGGGAAGGGGTCGCTGAGACAGTCACGACCCCGCGTTCCGTCTGCGGCGAGCTAGTCTGGGGGACCCTGGAAGCCCTCAGATTCCGAGCTCCCCGCGACTGCTTCCGCGCCCCGCGGTGGAGTTGGTTTTCCTGAAGCTGTCATTTCTCTTCCGGGACATTCGCTTGGCACATGTTTGCCGCTCACAAAGGTGGGGGGGAGGCACGCAGGTTCGCCCTCCCGAGGCTGCCAGCCCAGACTGGGGATGGGCTCTTTGGAAACTTTGAGCTCTCTGGAGCCTACTGGAACTTGTTTTCTCAGCTTCCCAGTGTGCACAGGTTGGACGTATTGGCTGTTCTCAAGACGCTCGCCACTCTCTTAGGAATATGTAACTTCTGTGACCCTTTGGTTAGCCCAAATAATGTCGGAGCCTTGGTATAAACTAATTGCAGCTATGGTGCTGGAAGAATCTAAGACTGAGACTTCCAGTTTTGTTCCCGCTAAAACGTAAGTTCCTAAATTCTTTATAACAGCTAAGTTTGCTAGGTAGAGTAGTCGATCATTTTAAATATCAGCAAACTCAATTGCAAGAGTAGGTCAGTCTTCAGATCCATTTGGGGAAAATGGAAAAAGAGGCCGTTTGACATCTGAAGTACTGTTTAGGGTCATAGCAACGACTTTCATTATTTCTCCCAGGAGACACCTCCATCATATAGCCCATGGATTGCTCCTTGCCCAGAGTAGAGGTCGGGATTCATAATGAGCCTGGACTCAGGCCGATTGCCACTTTCAAGCCCTGGGAGGGGAGTCTTTGCCTGATAATTTTACAGTCTGAGACACCTGGAGCCCAGCTAGCTCTGGAAAGCAATCAAACATGTCTCAAAGGCTGGACCTCTCTGGTTTGGGGTGGGAAATGCTCAAGCTTTGTAAGAAAGCTTTGTGGAGTCATTCCAAAGAGTAAACAGGTAAGTCGTGGCCTTACTCATGTTTAAAGAGGCTTTTTCCTTTTTTTTATTTATTATTTTTTTTATTTTGTTATTTTTTCACAGCTACAGATCATTTCAAGATGAGTGCTTCCTCCCTGAGTTTTTGGTGGTCAAGCTTAGTCAGTTCAGGGGTGGTGTCTGTCACCAACTTTGACATCTTTCTTTTAGATATTGTAAGTTCATGAAGTTATGGATCAGAATTTTAACCAGATGTACCAGAATTTAGGCATTCGAATAGGGACTGCTCTGTTTAAAGTTGTTATCCCAAGAGGTTATGCTTGTATTTCATTGGTGCTTCTTTGCCAAAACCTCTTGAGAACTCCTGTTTTGGTAGTAAATACATAAGCCATATGAGAAATCAGTCTCATTACATAGTCACACCCCATGTTTGACCAAAAATTGTCTTACCTGGCTTGTAACTCACCTCACTTACCAGACCAGGCTCTGAACGGCTTCCTGTGGTTTCTCAAAGTGACCCACCTTGAGAAGAGGAAGATTTGCTGCCACTGAGAGTGACCAGAGCATGCTCTGCAGATTCTAATGGTCACTCAAAAGAGAAGTTCCCAAGATGTTCTGTGCTTTAGCAGTGCCGTTGGAATCAGTGTGCGGTCTTCCAGAGTGACTTCTGGGAAATGAGACAGCTCCCACACTATGCTTGAGTTCTGGTTTGGTCTACTAAAAGTTAGGCACTTATTTCCAGTTTATTTCTGGTATGCAACAGGTAGTTTGTCAAGTAACAAGCTTTTGTCATGTATTCATTCAGCAAACATTTGTCAGTCACCATCTGCCAAATGCAGTAGGCAGTGGAGACAGTAATAGATACTTGTTATGCTGTTCTCTGGGCAAGTTCACCATCTTATGGATCAAAGAAAGGATTAAAGAATTAGTTCTAAACTTTGCTAAGAATCTTTGATTACAGAGCGATTGTGTGAGAAGAACAAACAGTGAAATCTGTGTACCTGGGCGTTGGTGAGGATGTGACCAGAGGACCTTCCATTTCATTGTCTACACTTAACAGTGTTTTTCCTAGCACCTGACATAACCACATGTTTTTTCTAGCACCTGAGATAGAACACACACTCAAATATTTGCCAAATTGAATTAATCTCAGATTAATTTAGGACACAGGTACCTAGAGAGACAGTTTTCCATAGTGGGACCTGGAATACAGTCCATCTTTTGACTTCTACTGACACATCTCCTCTTCTGTGTAGCAAGGTTTGACTCAGGTTGTTTCTAATAACAGGGAGATTCTTTGGCATGTTTCCCTCTGCGAGGTGTTCACCTGTGAGCAGCCTCAGATTGTAAATTCCCAGGAAGTTCCATAAGAAGAGATGTGACTCCTTTCCTCAAGAAATTGTCAGGGCCTCCTAGGGTGATTGGATGTCCCCATGTGCCTCGGACAGCCCCTGTTCATGCCTATTGTAATTGTTTACAGTGCCCCCTTTCAGTCTAAAAGATAGCCCAGTTTAGTAAATTACATAGGAGCTGTTACTAAGTTCCAGCCTTTGGCTAAGCCCAGGGAACACAGAGGTCTGAGCCCTTCCACTCAGGCACTTCATGGGGGGGTAGGGAAGTCTTCCAAAAGACTTTGCAAACAAGTACTCTAAGCATGTTAAGTATGGGTGTATTGTAGAAAAATGTACAATATAATTAGTGCAAGAGTACGTAATCTGGAAGGTTTTGAACTCTCTAAAATAGAAGGTAAATTGTGTGTGTCCAGGTTTTTCTAGGGAGGGAAGCCATCTTCATCAGATTCTCAAGCAATCCTTGCTCCCCAAAAAGCTAAACATCACTGACAGCACTGGATCGCTCCTGATAGTAGCAGGTGCACTCAGGACCTTTGACTTCACCACCTCTGGTCAGTAATGAGAGCTACCTTTGAGAGCTGGGAAGTTATCTTTGCTTCCTTAGAATGTTGAATTTCCATAATTCAAACTTGAAGGCATTATTGTTTAGTTTAAATACTGTCACTGTTTCAAGCCTCAAGCTTCAGACAAATTTAAAATTATAAAATAAATGGTGTCACAAGTTGGATCTCCATATGATCATCACTTTTTTTTAACTAGTCTGTATAAATAATATGTTAACTTGCATTTATTTGAAAAAATGCGTGGTTCTAGAAGAGCTAAGATAGGACTATAGCTGGATTAGCACAGAACTTTAGAAGGAAGAAAAGAAAAACAGGCAAAATCTACTGGTGCAGTAGAAGTCCCCAATTTATGCATGGGCTGTGTTCCAAAAAGGAATTTATAAAATCAGTTTGGAACTTGGGTCACATTTTCCTATAGGAACAATGGCAAAAAGTGGGGCTTAGTTCCTAGCCAGGGAACAGAAGCTCATCTCCTGCATGGCTC
Source organism: Pteropus alecto (assembly GCF_000325575.1). NCBI lineage: Eukaryota > Metazoa > Chordata > Mammalia > Chiroptera > Pteropodidae > Pteropus > Pteropus alecto. Next base: position 62,864,395 of record NW_006494614.1, read on the forward strand.
TGAGACTGAGCATTCCTTCGAGGTGCAGCTCTGAGTTCAGTTCCAGGATACCTACTCTGGCCATATGGCTCTGGTTTCCTTTCTTTGAAGGGGAACATCACTTATTTGGAAGATTGATAGGAAGAAATTGGTCAAGTGCCTGACAGAGTAGTGGTCACAGTGGACAATGGCGGCTGTTGATTTTATTGCAGAAGTTGTTTTAGTAATAGTCTTGCATTAAGTAGATTCTCCGGTACTTGCCGAATGAAACCGTGAATGAATTACTCCTGAGTGCACCAAGAGACTTGAACTGAAACTGACAGGGGTGAAAGGAATATGGCTTTTGGAAGTTGAGAATTACTTTTACTCACCTTCACATTAATTCAGTGTAAGTTAAAATGTGTGGAGCATGTGCCAGGCACATTATCAGGCTCATCTCATCTAATTGTTGCAACAGCTTCATAAAGTAGTTACTGTTATCCTCATACTTCAGATGAAGAAACTGAAGTCTGGCAAGTTTACATAATTTGCCCAAGATCCTAAAGCTAGGAAGAAAGTTGTAGAGCTGGGGTTCAAGTTCTACCTCAGAAGCCCACACTGTTTTGTATTAGCCCATGTATCCCATAAAGATACAGTGTACCAAGAGGTAAATGTCCCATGTTACTGGCCTACTTGCATTAGTTCAGGTATTAGAAGTTAGGCACTCTTTTCTTCCAGTTCTTACTCTAGGATTTAATTTCAAGTTTGCTAAAATGTAAAAAGCAATTTGATTGGATCTAGTCATAACAGTGAAAGCGAAACAGAAACCACTTTGCACCTGGGCCCTGGAAAAGAGCTTTTATCAGGTTATGAGAGTTTGTAGTTGTGAATAGGATAGTATGTTGCAAGTTCAATCATAGGCTTGAGAGAGGGAGTGTTTTCTGCAGAGTATCAGTTGTGTGATTTTTAAAGTAGTTTGAGAGGACATTTAATTTTGGTTGATTGATTTAAGAGGTAATTTTTGTGCCAAGGTCACCATTAGTCTGTAACATGGGAGGATGAGAATTTGGTTTCAACTAGTGATGTTAAGGCTCAGTAATCACTGCCCTGCTAGCTTAAGCAGCTGGGGAGATAAAGTCCCTGCCCTTCTGTGGAGATTTCCTATATACAATGTAATAAAAAGTATACAGAGATAAGCATAGAGTATCATACACAAAGGAAAATCTTACGTGTTTTAACATCATTAAGGAGTAGAGAGGCCGCCAGTTTGCCAGTGGTCCATGGCTGATTGCTGTAACTGCCCCCATGCTCTGTCTGGAACAGCTGAGAGGGTAGGGAGTCCTAGCAGCCGGCCCTGTTCTTGGTAGCTTTCTCATCCTTGCTCATTTCAATGGGCTGTAGGAGTGTTGTGTGCAGTGACATGCTCTGCCCTGTGCAGGGAGGTCGGGAAGCCATGAGAGTAACCTTAGCTTTTCATTTTTCGGCAGAGTATGCCATATTCAAACTGACTTTAGTAGTTCTTTCAGTAGTCCTACCTCTGCATATTGTAGTTAGATCAAAAAATGAATCATTTTCAAAATCATCTACTTAAATGATTTTGAATTAATTGGTTGGTAAATTTTTATTACTGCTAACCATTTATTTATATTGTGATGAATTTTAAGTGATTTGTCTTAATGTATGCTGATCTATAATAATTTCCATTTAGAGCCCCCAAATATTTTTAACTGTAGGTTCAAATACCAATGCCAGTTCTTGATGTGTGCATTTTTAAACCCAGGTTCTCCTTTGGAAAGTAGAAATTTAAAAGATATATATATTTTTTAATCTTTGGTTATATAAATACATAAAATAACTATCTAAGAATCGTAAATTTATATATGTTTTCAGATCTTGCTGAGATGCTAAAGCAGCATGATTGTGACATACATTTATTTTAAATAAAAAATTTTGAAGAATCAAGTGAACATTGAACCCTTCATTGTTCCTGTTATTTCAGACTAACTTAGTGGTAACTTGCTACACTTTGCATTGGTGAATGGTGTTTGCTTATAGACTGCTGTTGGATTCATGCACACACACTTTACTGTGCCTTATGCAATCTACGTTTAAAACAAATGGAACAGTGTACTGTCTTTGTACATTAATGTAGTAAAACCAGAAAATACTCACTTTATAATTAAATCTAGATTTGTAAAAATAAAAATGAAATCTAAAATGGCACTGTCAAGTCTTTTTACAAAAGAAACTACAGTTGAACAACTAGGGTTTAGGGGTGCTAATCTCCTGAGCAGTCAGAAATCTAAGGGTAACTACAGTCAACCCTCCCCATACTCAGATTTCCAACCGTGGAGTTGACCCTTGAACAATGTGTGATTGAATTGCACGGGCCAATTGAAAAAAAAAATCCACATATAAATGGACCCACGCTGTTCAAACTCGTGCTGCTCAAGAGTCGGCTCTACTTAAATATGTAAAATTTTCTGCCAGAGTTCTTTCTCACAACATACCTGTATTTAGAATAATGGTTAACCTTCTTGTGAGAACTGCAAAGTACATAAATGCCGCCTTCTGGGCATCCATTGGCAACTCCAGCATACAGGTCTGTGGTAAGGCCCAAGATCATCCCAAGTGCTTCTGATAGGCAGGGTCATACTTGGAAAAGTGCATTCAGAAACAGGCCTACAGATGGGCTGGGTTTCTGCTCCAGACCCTTCAGATAACTCCAGAAATACGGTCCAACGTGTGCCTTCAACTTTGCTGCCTGATTCTATAATGCAGAATTTCTTGAATTTCATCAGCAATCTAGCCTGCAAATCCAAAAGGCTGTCCCTTGCAATGCACATCTTATCACTCATTTTCTGTTAACTATTTGGTTTGCACTTGTTTGAAGAAGGGGTACACCAGGTGTCCTTCTGCTTGGCTACTGCAGATGTGAGGCACTTAATGCACAGCTTAGTGAGCACAGTCCAGCCTTGTAGAGGTGCGGTGTGCAGGGATGGCCCACCATCCTCTGTGGTAGAACAGCCAACAGCGGAGGTCTGTGGAGTGGGATCTGGAGTTTGGAGAAAGTGTACAGGTCCTGATCCTCCCCTGCAGGTCAGGTATGAGCATGGGGCCAGGAAAACCAGGGCATGATTCACTTTCCATTTTGTGAAATGCTATGATTCTGTGTTCTCTTTCTTTTGCAGAACTGTGGGTACCGATGGATGTGGCCGAGAGCCCTGAACGGGACCCTCGCTCTCCAGAGGACGAAGAAGAGGAGCAGCAGGGGCTCTCAGACGATGACATTCTGAGGGAAAGTGGGTCTGATCAGGATTTGGACGAAACTGGGGGGAGGGCTTCTGATTTGGAGGATGAGGAAAATGCTGCCCCAGGACTGAGCCAGGAGGAAGAGGAAAGTCACTCGGAAGAGGAGGACCAGGACCAGGACTCCGAGGTTCAGGAGCTAAGCAGGGGCCCGACGAGCCCCCCACGTGCAGAGGAGGGGGATGGTGGGGAGGAAGACCACACAAGTGATCTGAGGGACGAGGCCTCGTCAGTCACCAGGGAACTGGATGAACATGAGTTAGACTACGATGAGGAGGTCCCCGAAGAACCAGCCCCTGCCGGGCAGGAGGACGAAGCCGAGAAGGCTGGGGCCGAGGATGACGAGGAGAAGGGAGAAGGAGCTCCTGGGGAGGAGGGGAAGGCAGGTGTCCACAGTGTGGAAGACAAGGAGCCCCTGGAGGCTGCCAAGGAGAAAAAAAAAGAGGATGATGACGGAGAGATCGATGATGGGGAGATTGATGTGAGTATACCTGAGCTGCGAGTGTGTGTAGATAAAACCCAGAAGGACTTCCTGCCATAAGCTGCACCTTGGCCAGGTGAAGGAGCCAGGAGGAGGGCTCTTCATAGGGTTAACTCAGTGATCTGCTCATCTCAGAACAAGGAAGTGGGATGGAAGAGTGCAGGAAAATAAGATTGTTCTGGGAGCAGTCGCCATGGTAATTAGGAAGTGCTAAAAATCAAGAAGGAGAAATAGGCTAGATTCAGAAAACTTCTGTCTACTGGTTGATAGCTGGCAGAATTTCCGTGGCCCCCCACTCATCTCTCTGGTGCTGTTGCTGGATTGTATTAAAATGCCTAGCCCCAATTGTTTTTTCAAGTTCTGAATTTTTTTTTTTTTTTTAAGAAGTGAAGAGGTAATTTCTCTCTTTGTCTTTGCTATCTTTAAATCCTGTTTGAGTTAGCATTCAACTAGAACCATCGTGGATCTTTAGTCCTTGTCAGGTTCTTGAGATTGAAAAATTTCAAGAGGCTTCCTTCCAGTTTTGTCTATTCTTTTAGGCATTTTTATTTTTGTCCCATGGCCTGTCCTCTGGTGAGAGTCCCAGCTGGGCCAAGCATCTGAAAAGATCTCCAGGACTGGATAAAGTGGGGTTGTGTGGCAAAACATCTCAGCTTTTGATCAAACCATTACACTTTCTTATAATTTATTTAAATGATCTGTCCTTCAGGTGAGAAGGTAAGACTTGTAATATATCATCTTCAATAGGGCTAGTTTGGGGTCTTATGACATAATCATTTTGAAAGAACTTTAATCATGATATTTAAGAAATTGAGTTTTGAGGAGAAAGAGCCTGAAGTCTTACTGAGTAATGCTTTTACTCAAAGGAGCCAAGAGAGGAGCACAGCAGATTGAAATAACGTGTTTTTTCCCCTACCCCAGGGAAGGAGATTTTACTTATCTGAGAGTCATCTTAGTGAAAAGTATGTGGAATATCTCTCAGAAATGTTTTGGGTTGGGAAGGAAGAAGTTGCTAGTTAATATTTAACCACAGGTTTACCATGCGTTGGTACTTATGTGCTCAGTCCATTTTAAAATGTGAGGTGGCCATGGTGTGCCCAGTGAATTTATAGGGTTTTAGACATTGCTTATCTAACTTTGGTTCATAAGAACAAAATTTTGTGGGATGTATGTATGTGGTTACAAGATTAGAATTTTAGATCTTTTATCTGCTCACACTAAGTGTAAGAGATGGTCTTAGTTACTAACCTGTACCTAATATTGTCTTATTTAAAAGGGCGTTGTTGGGACATTGTCATACAGGTATCCTTAGGTTTTGCCAGCTGTGCTTCCTTTCCACTTTTGGAAAGTTCACCTCTACGACAGTGTCGGCAAAGGGGAAAATGGTGCCATAACATTCAAGTTAATCAGTTTGGATGAAATTTTGGGCAGAATGTGAAGCCATTGGTTGAGATTTCCTGTGAGTCTGGTTTTTCAGTGTTAAAGAGAGAAAAACCATGTTTTTGTTCTGCCATCAGGTAATTTGGGGGAGCTTCTGATTTTGGTCCAGGAGTTCTACCTAGTCCATTACCCATTGAGAAGACCAGTCACACTCTTCTCGTTTCAACTGTTGAATAAGTCTAAGGGGGAAATTCATCTACTCTCCTGCCTTTCCACGATCATATGGGGCCAGGTATCTCCCTGCAGGTCCCGGAAGGCCTTGGTGTCATCATACCAGTGGGTTTTTCTACTGAATTTAGATGTGGCAATGTGAGACGTTCAGTTGAATTGAACTGTCCCTAGAAAACATATTTTCTGGAGATTGGCTGATTTCTCCTAGAAGCAACCTGTGAAATAATAAATCCAGTTTGATTTTCTTGCCCACCCAGATCCCACCGTTGATGGGTTGGTTTGGCTTGTTTTGCCCTGCATGGCACCCTCATGAGGGGCCCCACAGCCTGGTTAGAAACAGTGTGCTGCTGCGGAGACCAGGTACAGTTTCAGCCATGGAAGACGATTTCCTTCCTGCACCACAGACCGTGCTTGCTAACCAGGTTGCCCCTGCCGGTCTCCGCTCTTGGACACAGCACTGGCAGGCCCTGCAGTGTGCCAGGCTTATTGAACCACGCTGAGGATGTGACAGGTTAGAGCAGAGCCTGCCCACACCTCAGGGACAGGCAGACCTCACCTCTGTAGTGCCTCCCTTGTAAATGGTGACTTAGGCCCTCACAGGAGTTCACCTGCCCTGTAGGGTCTCTTCTGGTTGCCTGACTTCATTCTGAGCTTCTCCCCATCCTTTATTAGCATAAATGTCACCTCCTTTACATAGGCTCTGCCCCTTGCTCCTGCCTCTCTGTTGTACCTGGCTTAGTACTTCCTTTGTTGTACTTCTACAGTTAAATTAACCAGGTCATCTGCATGTTTGTTTCTTTTGCTTCCCGTCCCCCTCCCCCCACCTTGAAGAACACAAGTTCCTTACATCTGGGACTACTAGGCTGGCTCTCTCTGTATCCCAGGACCTGGCACATTGTAATTGTCAGTAACTGTCTTCTTGCTTTGGGGCACATTTAATTTGAATGCCATGAGAATGGCAGTGAACAGAAGGTCTGTCCTGGAGAGCCATGCACCTAGAGAGGGCAGTCCAAACACTGGGTGTGGGTGGCCAGCGCTAGCTCTAACCACCCACCATTGGAAGAACCTAGGGTAGACATGTGTTAGCTTGTATATGAATGACTACTGCTGGCTCCCTGTCACATATCTGCTAGAGTATATGCCCCATGTCCCCACCAAGCACACACTCCTGTATCTTTCTTTCCCAAAATGTCCTGTCCCCAGGTGCATTTCTCTGATGGAGAGGGAACCAGACATGTGCACTTGGGTCCATGAACAGCCTGCATCCAACAGGCCTTTGGCCTGGTCCCCTTTAGTTTAAATCCCTGCAAAGTAGTTTCTGATCCTGGTGGAAAGTATACATCGCAGAGGACTTTTCCTCCATGGCTTTCAAGCGCAGTTCTGGTGTCAGAGTGAACTACCTGGATGTTTTTTGAGGAAAATATGTACATTCAGTGAGGCCCCCGAGCGGATCCGTGCCCAGTGGGCATCTTCCAGGCTGGCCGAATCAAGAGACTCACAGTTCAAAGGGCCCCTCCTGCACACACGCTGCTCCATCTCTTTCCCCAACCTCCAGTCCGGCGTTTCTGGGAACAGCTGAGTTGAAAGAGTCTAGAACGCTGAGAGACATTTCTTGTAACTGAGGAGCTCTTCTCTTCTGTCAGGTGTATCGTCCTGTTTTTCTCTCTTTAGATTTTGGGTCACTGGGAAAGGTGAACTGAACCCCCGCACTTCCCAACTTTTCTGCTCTCTTGGTAATTTCTTTGATAGTGATGTCAATTTGTGCAGTAAACCCTTGAAATTCTTTTGTCTAAACCACACAGTTTGTGACTAAGGCCTTAAGTTACCTTTATATGTTTCTGGTGTTCTGCCACAACACCTTTCAGATACAAATGCTTTTCTCGAAGTACTTCCCTGCTGTGGTAGGGGTGGGATATTGCACACCGGTGTGGCCTAGCTGTTTCTAGCACCCTGGTTATTTGTGGAGTTAGGGCCGAAGGTCCCCGGCAACTGAGCCTGGTGTGAGCCTTATTTAACAGTCCCTTACCTGTTCAGGAAGCCACACTTAAGAAAATCAGACACAACTGTTGCTTTGTTTCTATCTATGCATCTCTGAGAAGAATGAATGGAGCCACTGTAATCAACTCCCACTGTATGAAGTTCTTTCCTTCTGCACCTCTCTGCTTAGTCTCTCACCAGAACCATTTCTTCCTTCTTGGTTTGATGAGCAGATTAAACAGCCTTCATGTGTCTTTGATTCACCTTTACAGGCTTGCATCCTCCCATCTTTGGTCTGTCCATTCTCTCCTTGTCTCATTTACTTGGTTCTGTTTTTAGATTACTTGTCATTTCAACCACTTGTTACTTCCACCACCTTGAGTATATAGCCCCTTTGGAAAAGGATGGGGTACATGTTTTGTTCCAGTCCTCTTCTCATTGATGACTCACACTGGTCGGGTGGCCTCTCAGAGACAGCAGGACAGCAGCCATGTCCTAAATGGACAGTCCATGTGGTTCCTTGGTCAGAAGTAGTAGCTCTCAGCCCACACACATTCAAAAATACTTTGAAGCATTTTCTTTGCAGGAGGTATTTTATATTTTCTGTTCAACTGCAGCTGTTTCTTTTATGTCTGGATACATACTATCTTCTACAAAAGGTCATTCTCAGCTTACCCTCATGGCTAAGCATTTACTATCTGTAAGGCCCGCTCCTTTCAAGTGGTGCAATCACTGTATTCGCTCTCCTCCGAGCCAGTTAGGTGCTGGATAGCATCGGTCCCCTTGCCAAAGCCTAGGAAGCCACTGCCTGTGCCACATTTGAGAAGAGAGCCCATGAGGTGTCAGCCACTTGAAGGATTGGTCAGCATGGCCATGTGAATAAGCACAGGTCACAGTCCTTGCTCTCAGCCAGGAGAGCCCAGAAGCCCTGAGAAGGGAAAGGTTTCCTCACTCGTCAGATGGCAGTCCCAGCCTGAGCTGACACCAGGCTGTTTGTACTCCTGTATTTACCGCCTCGTGGGGCTGGTCACACATCTCACGGAACTACTACTGTTATTGTTATGGGGTACTGCTTCTGACCCCATTAAATCGCCTTTCTAAAACCAAAACATTTCTGAATTCCCAAAACATCTGGCCCTGAAAGTTTGGAGTAAGGGATTATATCCCATTTTACAGTTGCAGGATCCCAGGTTTCAGGAGACTGTGGTTGGCCCAGGTGGCATTTAGGCCTCTGCTCTGGTGCCTATGTCCACATGCCGTGTTTACTTCCCTGCACAGCCGTGCCATGTGGTGACCATCTCCTTATCTGCTGTCGCTATAGAAGCTGCCATATTGGAAATGACTTGTCATATGAAGGCATTGGTTTGGGTTTTTGAGTGTATTTTAAGGAAAATAAAAACCTGCACAAAGAAGAAAGTAAAAATCCCCTATGCTACCATTGCTTAGAGATCATTGTATTTTGGCATGTTGTCTCTTAGGTATTTTTCCATTAAAATCATGAGCTCTCATTGAGTATTCACTGCTTGTGTTTTATGCGAGGCACTGTACATGAGCACTGTGAATGTAGCCCTATTCTGCTAGAGGAAACCACAGCTCAAAGTGGAGGCATGTGTTTCTGGTCACGTCACCAGAATTCAAACTCAGGCCTTCCATCCATTAAAGTTGAATGTGCCCTGTGCATATTGACCCCTAGGAAGCGCTGCTAGAGATATGCCAGTGAACCATCCTTAGGTTTGTAAACTCTAGAGGGCCTTGCATACTCCCCCAGTTAGGTGTTTGTGCCATTTTAGCCATTTGGGGTGATGTATGCGGAAAGCTTCATGGACACTGTCCTCATAGACCCACCATTTTGCTTCTGAGTGGACCACCAGGGTCCCTCCTTGTCCTCTGCTATCTGCTGCCTCTGCTCTAGGTCACATGGTCAGGAGGCCTGAAAGAATTCCCATATGTTACGCACTTGATGTAACAGCCCTCAAACAAATGAGCACTGTGAGTTTGGCCGTAGAGATCCCTTTCTTGAGTTGTATTTGCATGAAACTCTGTAAGATTTAAGAATTTGTTTTAATCATTCATCACTTTATATCTATCCATAACATCCATTCAGGATATTTTATATTGTTGAGTGATTTATTGATTGTTTTTGTTTTTTTAATTAAAGGAGATACCATAAACCCAGCACACCAACGTGTACAGCCCTCTGTCTCTATCCTGGCAGGTGTAGGTACTAGAAGACTGGTCAGCTGGTAGATGCTGTTCTATGTTCGTTGAGTTGACATTATATCGTGTGCTTTACTGTGCATTTCTAGGTATGTTTACTGATCATTTTTAGTAGCTGCGTATAGTCCTTTATAAGATTCATGTGACTGCTTATCAATCTTAAGATGGGTAGGTGGTTCTCCTTTTTGCTCTTGCGAATATTGAAAGTAAAACCTTTACAGTAACACACACCTCTTTAAATCTGATAAAGTACACTTACTATGAATCCTGACTTTTGAAAAACTATTATTCTATACTCATTATTTCACTCCATGCATTAATTTCTAAGTCAGGAAGATTTGAATGGATTCTAGCCATTCAAACGGGTCTAGTTTTTCTAATGAGAACAAAAAGAGACTATGCTCTCAACTTAGATTTGAGCTCATGTAAATACCATATTCAGGTTTTGGTGTAGTAATCATTACTGCGAGAAAAGTAGTGAAAAAAAAATATATATATATACAGGCTAAAAGACCAGGCGAGAGAGGTGTTCTGTCTTAAAATAATTAATTTTCTCTAAAACTTAAAGCAATTATTCTGGGGCTGAGGAAGATAGAGAGATATTCAAAGAGTACAAATTTTCAGTTATAAGATGAATTCTAGGGACCTATAAAGAACTTAATTATTTAATCTCTTAAAAAATTCTCTTGGTTCTCTTAAGGTTATAACTTTCAGGCATCTGTTCTTTTTGTTATAAGATGCCTTTAATTAAATATTTTCAAGACACAGATTATACAAATATTTAAGCTTTAAAAATAAGTCATCATAAATCCAGGGTTTGCTTCAGCATTTCTGCATTCAGCAAATACTGACCATTTACTACCAGCCCTGCACTGCCCTTGGACCAGTAACACATGGTAAGCAGACAGATACAGTCCTGCCTGGTGGAACCTCCAGTTCTGTTGGGCAGGCTGTGATGACCATGAGCAGTGCTGCATGAGAGGGAGCTATAAGGACCCATCATGAAGGGAGATGGGGGGCCCTGAGGAAGGAGACTTAAGCTGCAATCTGAAAATGATGAGGGAAGAGGAGAGGGAAGAATATGGTCAGGCTAGGGTTTGAAAAGGTCACTGTGGGAAGTGTGGGCGAGCTCAGGAGAGAGTGGGGGATGCCAGTTAGGGAGTGCTTCTCCCGACCAGGCGGGACTGGGCCATGGTATGGAAGACAGTGGTGCTACAGGAGATGAGAGAGGAGTCCATTAACTCCCAGACCTCTGCGCTGTAGGACTCCTTGGATTGCCTGCACTAAGACACTTGAACAGGCTGGGACACGGGCAGTTCCATTCTGGACAAACCAACAGAGATGTCAGCAGGGCAACTGGATACCTGCTTGGGCTAGGGGTGGTTGGAGGCGGGAACATCTTAACTGTGAGGCATGGGTGGGAGTCTGTGTAGGTCAGTGGTGACAAAGGGGCGTGGGTGGGAGTCTATACAGGTCAGTAGCAACTAAAGGGTACAGGTAGGACTCTGCAAGTCAGTGGTGACCTGGAGACACTGGTGAGAATCTGCAGGTTGGTGGTGACTGAGGGACACAGGTGGGAGTCTATGCAGATCATTGGTGACAAAGGGGCATGGGTGGGGGTCTGTGCAGGTTGGCGGCAATCAAGACCCTGGGCACTGGGGGCCAGGGTGGGCACAGGGCTGTGGTCGATGTTGTGGCTGCTATTTGGAATCCCTGGGCTTGGTCTTTTTAAAACTGCTACATTATTCTAAAAATTGACAGCCAAGGTTAAGAACTCTAGACTAAGAATGAGAAGAGAAGGACCTAGATCTGAAGTGAAAGGTGAGTCCACAAAACTGGCCAGGTGTCATCTCTGACCTGAGTCTCCTAACTTCCCTCCTTCCTGCTCCTAGACTTTTAAATTAGAAGTTAGTGTTGAATTTTAAGGACATAAGATACTTTGTTTTATAAATGTTCTTTAAATGCACAAAATATTAAAAATCTTAAGCATAACCATTTCCTTCTCAGAATTGCTGTTAAGAAAGTTATAACCAAACCCCGTGCACTACGTGCTTCACAGTGTTTTTACTCAGTGTTCTTTCAAGGTCTGCCTCAGACTTGTAGGTAAGCTTTGAGCTGTCCCATTGTGTGGATGAGGAATCAGGTTTGGAAAATGTAGATGAATTGGCAAATGGCCCAGACACGAGTGTTGTGACCGCATCCTTTCTGGTTTGGCGAAAGCCATGCCCGTTGGTAGATGCCCCTCTTGCATGTTCCCTCTCGTTTAGACGATTCCTTCTGCAAGTCACATTGTCCTCTGTTTCAGGATGATGATCTGGAAGAGGGAGAAGTAAAGGACCCCAGTGACAGGAAGGTGAGGCCTCGTCCCACCTGCCGATTCTTCATGAAAGGTAATTGTCTGAATGAGGGGCCTTCGCATGGCCCATTTGTGTGGCCTCAGCTTTTCCCAGGACTGTGGTGGTGGTTCAACCTGTTGAGTGCCCTGGAGCCTATGCAAGGCTGTTCTTAGGGCCAGACTTTGACAGTTTGTGATGGTGGTTATTGTGGTATTAGTATGAAACAATAGATTATTTTATTGGTCATCATGTTAATGACTAACTCGGAGGGGAGCCAGCCTGGTCATTTTCACACTTGTGGTTCCAGGCCCACCTGTTTGTAACAAACCAATGACTTTAACATAGACAATATAAATAATATTTCTAAGTGGTCCTTTTTATAAGGCAAAATACCCCAGGTACCATTTTTGACATTTTCCCCTCACTGTAAGGAAAATTACCACTTTTCTGCAAGATGTATCAGAAGTATATCGTTCATTTGGAATGGATTTCAAAATAGCAAAGGGATGGCCTCTGAAAGCAGCAAAGCTCCCTCTTGAAAACTGAACAGTGTGAGTCAAGAAGCAGTAACAGGTGGTGATGTGATAAAATCTTGGTGAAAAGGCTGGACTAAAGTCTTGAGATTTGGAAATGGAAATGAGGATTCACAGTCTTAAGGTTTCTTTGATGTGCAGCATTAGGTTGGGTATGTCTTATAATTCAGCATTTTCCTTGGACAAGTAGGAGGATGTTTTTCTCTTAATTTTGCTCTGACCCATGATGACTTTGCTCACTGACCCAGCCTGCGTGTACCATCTAAAGTTCACCAGAGCTTCCTGTACTTCTTTTCCAGATGTTGTGACACCATTATCCACTCTTCTTCCACCAATATCAAATTCCATACCATTCAGAGACCAGGTTAAAGGTACAAAATATACACTATTCACTCTGTTTAGTCCTTCAAAGTCCCCCTGCTCCAGAGGCCAGACTTCTTTCTCCTGGACCCAGAGTACTACTGTGAAGCCAGAAGGAAGGGGAGGCTTGAAAGGGCAGAGAGCAATTGCGAGCCTTAATTTAGAGGCACCTGAAGGGGCTCTCAGTAGCTGTGCAATAACCTCGTGGGGAGGGTGGGGTCATGGGCATGGTGGAGTCCCATCTCACAGGGTAGCTCTGCATTTCAGGTGGCGTTTGAGCAACCCTATCCCTGGTACTGAGAGATGGCCTGACGATGAGGGTGCATGGGAGCTGAGGGACTACTAGCACACTCAGGACCTGGGTCAGCGTGCTCCTCAGGATATGTGCTGTTTCTGTACTTGTTGTTTTTACCAAGTGGAAACAGTTTGACTCTTCTGCATGTGATGGGCTCCACTATGCGTGGGAAGGCAGCCAGCATAGTCGTGTGCTATAGAGCAGATGTTACATTGTGAGCAGCAGAGCCACCCTAAGACCACAGATAAGCACATAATATGTTTTAAAAAGTATTTGAAGTGTTGCTATTTCAGAAAATTTAAACTGAAGCAGAAGACTTCCTTTCCATAATGATGTGAGAATAAATGTCAATCCGTCTCTGAAATTTCTAGATTAAAGCAATGGAGACAAATATGTATGCATATATGTATATGTACTTGCAGCCATTTCCAGTTAGCACTGTTCATAAACTGGCGGTCAGGATTAGCCAGAGGCTCCCACAGCAGGAGGCAGCCGTGCCCACCGTTCATGCCACAGAAGCTCTGGCCCAGGTGCTGGGGTCACACCGCTGGAATAGTTTCCAGAGTTTAGCAAGAGAAGCATGTACACGAATGAAGTTGTTGCTGGAACTGCAAGTTGATCAGCATCATCAGGAGGTGCCCGATGGACAAGGACAGGATGTCATCTCTATGGACGTCACCAGGGTCACATCACAATAGGAGCAAGGTGCCTCTTGGGGGGTTGAACTAAGTGCTCAGTTTGGATGTCAGGGAGTGAGACCAGTGGGTAAGGCTTTCTGCAATAGAAAAATTTGAAGCTAGTAGCATTTTTGCAGTTTTATTAGATGTGATCAGTAACTTGTTTCAGGAATATTTTTTAAAATATATATTTACCTTTTCCTCCCTACTGTCTGTTTCACCTGCAGAGTAATGTGATGTGCAGAGGGAAATGGTTGATTCTTTCAGTGTTCTAGAACATAGCTCCTATTTTTGCTTAGTTAGGAGAAAGTATTCAGATGTACATGTTTTTGCTTACCTGCAATTCATAAGCTTGGTGTTAAATTGAGATGGATGCATTTAAGTTCCCTTCAACAGCAAGAGAAGTCACTTTGAAAATGAAGTTTGTTGTGTTTGGCAAGAATACAGAGAAGTGGAACTCTCAAGCAGTGCTGGTGGGAATGTAAAATGGTGCTGTGAAAACAGTCTGTCAGCACCTCAGAAAGTGAAGGATAGAGCTACCATATGACCCAGCAATTCCACTTCTGGGTGTCCATCCAGGAGAAATGAAAACATGCATGCATACAACTTGTACGTGAATATTCTTAGCAGCATTATTTGCAATAGCCTAAAAGTGGAAACAACTCATCAACTAATGATGGATAAGTAAAATGTGGTTTACTCATACCATGAAATATTATTCTGCCATAAAAAGGAATAAAGTATTGATAATACAACATGATAAACTTTGAGAACATTATGCCAAGTGAAAGAAGCCAGACACAAAAGGCCGCATAGTGTACATTTCCACTTACGTAAACTGTCCAGAATAGGCAGAGCCATAGAGACAGAAAGTAAATTAGTCATTTTCTTGGCCAGTAGGTAGGGATGAGAACAGTGAGGGGATGGTGGCTAATAAATACAGGTTTCCTTTTGGGGTGATGAAATGTTCTGGAATTAGGTAGTGGTGGTGATTGCACAATTTTGCGAATATACTAAAACCCACTGAATTTCACTATACTTTAAATGGTGGTATTTTATGGCATGTAAATTATATCTTAATTTGAAAATTCTTGTTTAAAAAGTTTGTTAGCTATATAAGTTGTGATCCACAGATTAGTCATTTAATTGCCCCAATGGGGACACACTGATATTTGTGACCATTGACAACAAATGAACTTAGGAATTCAAACTGAAACATTTTAAAGCACCAGTACTTCATTTATGATATATTTTTACCTCTCACATATTTATGTTGACTCATCAAGACACAAAGTTCTATTCACAAAGGCAAAAATGGCATTTTCTTTAAACTGTTTCCTGCATTGAGTCTCTGATTTACTCAGCTGTCAGTAGTACCCACCCAGCCCATTCTGTGAGCCAGGCTTCCTTTTCCCTCCTGCTTCCTACTCTCTCTTTTTTTAAATTATAGTAAAACACACATAAAATTTACCATTTTGACCATTTTTAAGTGTACAATTCAGTGGCATTGAGTATATTCTTATTGTCATCACTACCATTCGTTTCCAGAACTCTTTTCATCTTGTAAAACTGAAACTCTTTTCTCATTAAACACTAACTCCGAATTCTCCCTCCCCCCAGCCCCTGGGACCACTGTTCTACTTTCTTTATGAATTTGAGTTTTCTAGGTACCTAAAATAAGTGGAATCATACAGTATTTTATCTTTTTGTGACTGGCTTATTTTACTTAGAATAATGTCCTCAAGGTCTATCTGTTGTAGCATGTCAGAATTTCCTTCTTAAGACTGAGTAATACTCCATTGCTTGTATAGACCACAGTTTGTTCATTCATCTGATAAAAGACACTTGAGTTGCTTCCACCTTTTAGCTTATGCATAATGCAGTGAAGGTAGATGTGCAGATATCTCTTCAAGACCCTGCTTTCACATCTTTTGGGTATATATGCAGAATTAGGATTGCTGGACCATCTGGCAGTTCTATTTTTAATTTTTGAGGCACTGCCATACCGTTTTCCACAGCAGCTGTACCATTCTACATTCCCACCAACAGTACACAAGGATTCCAGTTTCTCACCTCTTTGCCAACAACAAATAACAACAATTGTTATTTTCCAATTTTTTTTTTTTTTTTTTAGTAACCATCCTAATGGACGTGAAGCTGGTATCTCCTCACTCATTGTGGTTTTGATTTGCAATTCACTAATGATTTGTAATGTCAAACATCTTTTCATGAGCTTTTTGGCCATCCGTATGTCTTCTTTGGAAAAATTTCTATTGCCTTTTTTTGAATCCCTGTCTTGTTCGTATTTAAAGCAGCAGATTTCAAAATGTGGTCTGTGGACCTTTAAGGGTCCTTGAGGCATTTTCAGGGGACCCCTGAGATCAAAACTATTTTCATTATAACATCCTCTGTACTAATTGTCAGGTATTGATTACCGTGCACCCACAATTAAATAATGCCAGTTTGACTTAATGATATCTGTGATAGAGCAGTAAAAGTTATAGTTAAATTTTACACGTGAGGACAGATCTTTTTTAAAAAAAACAACTTTAATGAGATATAATTTACATGCCATAAAATTTGCCTGTTTTAAGTGTATAATTCAGTGATTTTTATTAAATTTACCAAGTTGTGCAGCCATCATCACATTTCAGTTCTAAAACATTTTCATCACCCCAATAACAGCCCTCAGTACATGTCTTTTCTACATTCAGTATGACAAGATTAGAAGTGCACATGGAGCCCTTCTGCTGCACACTGAAGTGCAAAGGTCATCTCCAGGGAGGGCACATAGGAGGTTAGCACTGTGAGCTGCGCCAGCTGCTCTTCCCACGAAGTGTGTGATTCGCAGGAATGACCATGACACACCATGGTGCCGTAAAACCAGGTCTTCTCAAAGACTCACCAAGTGAGACTGCTGCTTTAAGGAGAACTGATAATATCTTTTGCAAATGGTAAAATTTGAGCTCTTGAGTGAAAATTAGAATTTTGGAATGTGTCTATCTCCACCATGAGCTTGACAGCTTTGTAGTGTTTAATGAACTTTTCCAAATGGCCATTATGTGATGTTACAGAATCATACCTGGGTAGAAGATCCATTCATAGTTCAAGATAGACCAGTGGACTTCAGTGGAACAGAGTCAGAAAAGTTCAGTGATAGGGTTGCAGATCCCGCATTGCTGAGTTTGGTGCAGCATCAAAGAACATCTGGGAGTATCTGAAAAGGCTATTAAATGATGCTCCTTCCTTGTCCAGCTATATCTCTGCCTATGGCTGGATTTTCTTCACCTATTTTAACCAAAACAACCTAGCACAACAAATTGAACGCAGAAGCAGACATTAGAACCCAGCTATCTTCTATTCTGTGTTAACATTGAAGAGATTTGCAAAAAGGAAAATAATGCTATTTATATCACTTGTTGGTTTTTAAATAATTAATTTTCATAAAACATTTATGATAATATTTTTAATGAATTATATACGTTATATATTATGTTTTTAAATTTACTGTTTTAATTTCTGTAGCAAATATCAATAGATAGAACCCATACAAAGGCTCTTTGGGGTCCTAAGACCAAAAAGTTAGATAACTGCTGGTTTCAACTCTATGTTATTCATAAGGAAGCCGTCCAGAAATTATTTTAATTTTTTGACTACTATAATGAATGTGTTCCCTAAAGAAGTTAAAATATCTCAGAACTCTGCTCAGTGTCTGTGACTGTCTATCCATTTCTGTCACAGTCCTCTGTGACATGGAAAAGGAAAGGACACATGAGTTCTTGACATGTGTCTTGACATGTGTCTCTGTGACATGGAAAAGGAAAGGACACATGAGTTATACCACTTTGTGTGTGATGTTTCGTTGGATTTATGCCTATTAGAATACAGATTTGTAGAGCTTAGTTTTGTTCTTAATATTTAATTATTTTTAAATATTCTACCTTCCCGTCGTGAAGTACTTTAAACTGCTTTATTTTATGTTCACAATCTGATATTTATTACCTGTTCTGAGTTGTTTAGACTAACAGGAAATGGGAACAAGGAATATTTAAGACTTAAGTGTCTTATTTAGAAATAAGCAAGTCTTCGTTTAAAATTCTAGTTTGAAGCAAGTACTTTGTATGAAAAATAGAGAAAATGTAAAATCATTTCAAGTGTTTTAGTAGGATGCATTGTAAATACAGTGACGTTGCAGCTTAAAAAATGATATCACACTGCATTATGCTGATCACCATTTGAACCAACAATCAGAAATTTAAAAATCTGGTAGCATTTTTGGACATCACATGCACACATGCTCATATGTTTGCCCACAGACATGGCATACTTTTTTCTGACATTTCAAACCATGGGAGAGATGGATTCTTTGCGCTGCGTGTGTGTGGGTTGTGACCAGTGGGTTGCTGGCATGGGAGATGTGGATTTCATTTCCTGTCCTTTCTGTGTCTAGTTTCCTTGATTTCTGCTGGGGAGCATTAGGTTTCCTGCATATGTCATGTCTGTTTCACTGATAAGAGTTTGGGTTTGTTGCTGTTGAACTTGGAGGCTCCTCTCTTGTAGATATATTGAGTGGGGGAAAAAAAAAGGTTCAACACAGTGTATAATATAACGAGGAAAAAATAGAGATGGGTACACCAATTGAGCCCCAATAAATTGATAACTGCCTCTGTGGAGGGTCCTTGGAGGCATGGAGACTTCCTTGAATATCTTTTAGAGTATTTGGATACTTTTTGTTTATATGTATTGCTTTTATTAGTTTTATTGTGAAATTCTTCATAATATATAATGTTTATAAAGGTATAAAGAATAATAAAAGCATAAAACAATTACTGATGTGCCCACCATCCAGTTAAGAAAAAGAAAACTATCAAGGTGAAGAAACTTGTCCCACTGTCCTGCCCCCATCACAGCTGTTGCCATTTCTTCTGTTCCCTCTGGCTCATAGCCATGTCCTTATGTAATTGTAAACCTATTTATTCATCCAGTGAGAATCACAATCCACATAACTTTTGTGTTTGTGAAGTTTCATTCAGAAGCAGACCACCATACAATTTTAAAACCAGAAGATCAACTTTTGCTTTCGTTTCCCAGATAATTTTTTTCCCAATTGAATTATTATTATCTTTTTAATTATGAAAGTAACACGTGCTGACAAGAGTCAAGACAATAAATGATACAAGTCTCTTTCCACAGTCCCCAACAGTTCCAGGCTTCTTTCTACACAGATAAAAATGTCATTTTAAAAAGGCTAATGAGATTGCATTATTCCAACTGCTCTCTTCTGACTGTGTTTGCTGGACATCTGTCCTCTCTGGTAGCTAGAGGTCCAAACATATGCTCAGCAAGGATCTTAGCACACCCAAGAGCAGGAGGGTCCAAGGGGACGAGCTTCTGTCACTCATGGGTGTCTCTGGTGCATGCCCTGCTCTTTCCTCTTACTTTCCTCACATGTTTCTTCTCAGCCACCTTTTCCTCTTTGCTCCCCCTACCAATGAAAGACCTTTTTTGTCAGTGCGCTGGCTTATGGTTAATGTTATGTTTTGAAAATGTTTTAAATACAAAAAAGAACAGAGAATAACAAATACCCATTAACCCAGATATATATATTAGGTTAAAAAAATTACAGAAAAGTTGTTTATATTGTTAATATTTTTCTATACTTGCAAATCTTCTACCATGAGCTTTTACTTTTTTAACTACAAAAGCAAGGCGTACTACAGTATGAGTTTTTATGAGTCATAGTGAAGACAGTATTTTGGAATTCTTTATTTAGATGTCTTTTTTTCTTTAAACCTCCTGAGACTCTAGGATTTTAGAAGTGCCTTCTATGTGATTTTACAAACACTTTTAGGAATTTTAAGAGTTAATCTGTCACTTTTTGCATTCCCAGAGAAGCAACTTTAAGCATACTTTATTTCATATTTAATTTAGATCAATATAATAAGTTGATTTTAACATAAATTTAAGTATTCATTTAAGTGTTTAAAAGATAAAATTTGGCTTTTTGCTAAGTACCAAATGATTATTTCTCTTTAATTTACACTGTACAAGGGAGAACATGTTTAGCTGATATATGTTCAAATGGAATATGTTTAGAAGTGAACATATATTTAAAAATAGTTTAAAATTTAATTACATGTTAACCCATTGAAAATGTTTTTTAAAACTACTTAGGTATTGTGTACCATATTTATTTTTGAGCCTGCGTACATGTTATCTACTCAAAAAAATTAAATTTTTAAAAAGTGATTTACTCACAGATTAGATTAAAAACTGACTTCTTGCAGTCTCTGTCGAAAAGGCAGGTGGTTTCCTTAAATAACCCTGGTGTTCTCTCGCTGAATAATATTAAAAGATGACCTTTTTTTGTAAAGTATAAACACCTAACTTATCATTGTCGATGTGTTTTAACTTTAACCCATTTAAGTAGCAGAAATATCCTGAAATGGTTTGTGAGTTTTTGATAAGAGAAATGCAGATTTACAGAGCTGGTAAAGACCATCATGGGACAAGCTTATAGAATTCTGGTCATTTTTATGCTTCTCATTGATTTCTATTTCAGTATGAGTGGCTTTTGAGTCAGAATCATGGTCCTATATATGCACCTGTGAGCCTGGCTGAGAACACAGTGTCTCTGAGCAGTAAACCCACAGAGCAGGGGCCGCCTCTAACTGGGAGGCTCTTGGACTTTTCTCTTTTTAGGGGGAAATGAACTATTCTCACAGTGACTTTGGAACAAGGGCTGTGTTTCCTCTAACATGACCGGCTCCATTCAGGAGCCCTTTCGGAAATACTGCTCACTCCCTAGCTTGAGAGTCTGGTCCAAGACTATCCAGGCCTGCCTGCTGGGGACCTGGGTGTGTGTGGAGGTGGAGGCTGGGAGCTCATTAAGGAGTGAGCCCATGCACACTTGCATAGCTGCCCTGGCTCCCTGGGGCGGGGAGGTGGGCGG
>NW_006494614.1:62885331-62892431 GCF_000325575.1 Pteropus alecto
CCCTGCCACTTTAGCCCCTAGGCTTTGGCCTGTCCACATTCGGGCTCATGCAGCTTATGGGGTGAAAAGTGACACCAGTAGCCTGTGAGCATGCCCAGCAGATCCTCAGGAAAGCTGCTTCCCAAGCAAAACAGGCAGGAGTCTGACCTCATGTACTTGGGCTCTCATTGACCCATTCTGACCTGACTTTTGTTTCCTTAGGGAACTGTACCTGGGGAATGAATTGTAGGTTTATACACCCTGGAGTCAACGACAAGGGCAACTACTCCCTAATCACCAAAGCCGAACCTTTCCCACCTAATGGTGCCCCGCCTCTCGGACCTCACCCGCTGATGCCTGCCAACCCTTGGGTGCGTGAACACCTCTTTTCTTTAATAAGTAGCAAATCAGACATCTAAGCTCTGTGAATCTCCAGCTTAAAGCCTATTAATGCCACTTGCATAAAAGACATTTCTGTGATGTCATAGTCAGAGCTGCCTTCCAGATGCTTCCTTTGTCTCCATGTGTAGAGGTAATCCTAGACTCAGGGCAGCCATATCAAGACAGAGTGAGACTCAGGAGAGACCAGGCAGTGTGCAGCCAGCTGATGTTTAAATGGTGTTTTTGCTCCCATTTCTTTATAGATTTTAAAGTTTTGCTTGCTTTCTCAACTTTTCCTGTCTCATTTTTCAATAGGGTGGGCCAGTAGTTGATGAAATTTTGCCTCCACCCCCTCCAGAACCCCCCACAGAGAGTGCCTGGGAACGAGGACTTCGGCATGCGAAAGAGGTAACTAGCAGAAAACCTGAGAAGAAAAAGAGTAGTGGCAGTCTTTGCATAAAACTAGCATTTCCTTGACCCGGAGACAGTGACTGAAAACTCAGTAAAGCTTCTGAAGTAAGAGGTATATTTCTGTGATTTCTTTGAAGAGCTGGAAAATAGAAAACAATGTCTGGTTGTCTCTGTGAGGCATGCTAGGTCATGACCAAGCCCAGGAGGCCATGGACTTCCAGCCTAGAACGTGCACCTCTGTCTTCATGCGGCTTAGGTAACATTGGGTCACACCCAGCTGGTGCTGCAGCCCCCAGCCACTCAGAGCCATTCTCCAGATTTAGCATCCACCTCTACCCCTAGCGACCTGTCTTCTGGAGAAGCCATCCTCTCTTTGTAGAGATCCTCGCTGTGCACATGGGTGCCCCTTCCCACTTCCTCACTCCAGGCCATACTCTTGTCCCAGATGTCTAGGCTGTTTCTGAGCCACTTATGTTAGTTTCTTTTCAGTGAGGTGATAGACTAAAACAAAATCATTCTCCTTGCTACCTCAGCTCACACTTCGTTCCTTGTGCATTTTCTGCGCTGAGCAGACTTATTTTCTTTTCTACACTGTGTCCTCATCACTGAATGAATATCTGGGACTCCCTGGTTCAATGCCAGGACTATTATTAGGAAGCGGCCACCTCCAACACCCTTCCCAGAATGTCAGTTTAGTGGCGCTGCTTAGTGGGCCCATCCTGACTGCCAGGTACAACTGTGTGCAGGGACAGGGTGCTCCAGTCCCACAGAAAGGCACATGGGGTCCTATGCCCCTGGCATAGAGCTCAGGCACACCTTGCCTGCTGAGTACTCTCAGTCGTGCCAGTTCTGCGGGGCCACTCCAGCCACAGGGGCCAAGGCTTTGGGTCAGATCAGGACAGGCTTCCCTTTGTTTTTCCTAACAGTAACCAGTGTTGGTTTCTTCTCACAATGGTAGGTTTTAAAAAAGGCAACCATTCGAAAAGAACAAGAGCCTGATTTTGAAGAAAAAAGGTTTACTGTGACTATTGGGGAAGATGAACGGGAGTTTGACAAGGAAAATGAAGTTTTCCGAGATTGGAATTATCGGATCACGAGAGATGTCAGAGACACAACGTAAGGAATGATTTGCCTCTTCATTCCGTTTTCGAGAGAGAATTAAGTTGTCCCCAGCTGTGTGGGGCTTGGAAGAGAGCACGTAGGTCCCCAAGGTGTGTGGGGGCTGATGACTGTTCACTGTCCCTGACTGAGAATGACATCCCTGAGATAATTTCAGACTTCTTTGCAATTGACTTTCCTCAGTTTTTTGCTTTTCTGAAGTGCATGTTTTAGTTTTATGTAAGGGCTGTGTGACTGGAGAAGGCTCACACCTTTTTGGGTTCATACGAACTCTTGAGTTTTTACAGCTGGTCTTGAAGCCCCGTAAGTCTCCTCTTGACCCCTTCCCAAATTCCCCAGAAACCAGGAAAACCTATGAAATTTGTCACTAAAATCCAGGAGCATGGCAGATGCGACCCTTTTAACATAATACCGTCTTTATTGTTTCTTCCACATATTTTAGTACTGTTTTTGTAAAAAATAATTAGGAAGTACATGTAGTTGAAAAACATAAGTCAAATCTTTAAAAATTGTGTAACTTAATCAGTACAGCACTTGTCTCCCAGAGCTCCGAATCCCAGGCGAAAGCACTTACCTCTAAGGGAACAGAAACAGGCCAGGTTTCTTCTGAACAGCCAGTATGATGTGGACTCAGATCATGGGGATGGTGTATAATTTATTTAGTGCTTCGAACTAGCTTTAGCACCATCTTAGTCTTGTAGCAACAATTTATGCATTTACATTTACTGGAAAGTCACAATCACTGACTTCTGGCTGAAATGACAGCAAAAGGTACAGAAAAAAAGAACACATACAAGTGCTTGTGTTTCAGAATTCAGTCATGTTGACTTGAATCCACTAGACTGTCTAGGGATTATCTGGTTGTGGATTACTCTCCTCTAGACTCTGCTTGTAGGCCTGTCATGGCAGCTAACAGCTCAGAGGTCTAAGACATAAAGATTTAAAGAATAATTAAAACTTTTGTTTTCTAATTCTGCATGTGAGGACAGTATTAGATCACAGTGTGTGTGAGTGAGAAGTGGGTCCCTTGAAGGCATATCGCCCCAAGTCTTAACTTTATCTCTTTCTAGTGTAAATGTGGGTGATGACATTGTCCTCCTTGTCTGGGGAGTGTTTCTGAGAGTCATAGGAGCTGGTGTATACAGAAGTAATCTAAAGCACAGAACATGCTCTGGGTGTGGATTTTGTGACTGGTGAAGGAAGAGGCTTTAGCACCTCTGAGTCCATATCCTTGACACTGTTTCCCATGCTGGCTGGAGCATAGACCGAGAAACTGCCAGTGGAGAGCAGTCAGGCAGGTCTGGTTCTGTGGCGGTCTTGGCCGCACAAGAGCCTGTGCTCTAGCCCTGCCCCATGTTCGGTGCCAGGCTGGCACTGGCTGCTGCCTTCTCTACCAAGGAGGGTCGATGCTACAGGACCCTGAGACTCTGAAACCTCTGAGGACAGGCCTTAGGGCAAGATTTTTAATTGTATTTTGTTTGTTCAACATCTGCTGTGCTTCTGTGACATGCATGTGCCAGGCCCCACCCAGACCTGGTCACTCCAGACCTCTGGGAACAGGGTCCTGGAATGCGTCAGGTGGGAAAGCATCTAAACTGTTTCTAATGACACTCAGTGTAAGGGCTATGTCAGCCAGGGTCCACTCAGCAGAGGAGACCACTCAGCTATTTTAATAGAGAACATTTAACATAAAGACATGCTTTTTGGGTGACTACAGAAGCAATGGGAAAGGTAGCAACTTGTAGGAAGTAGCTGCTAAGGGCAGGGGTGTAGGTTGGAACTGTTAAGGTTGAGAAGCTGGGAGGAGGAGCTAGAACTCATACCTCTGAGGAGGGCACGCAGGCCAGCTGTGCTGGCATCTTCGAAGTAGGAAGTACAAAAGGGTGACTGAGAAACTAAGTTGAAATTTAACAAGAGGCTCAAGGGTCGTCAACGTTAAAACTCAAAAAGACCAACCTTACTAGTTCTCATTTACTGGAACCCTGCGATGTTACTGTTTTGTGTCCAGGTGCTCCTTTCCCAGTGATGCAGCATGCCTGCGATCACAGTTATGTCCCAGGTAGAGAAAGATGGTAAAATGACTGAAAGCTGTGGCTTTCCGGGGATGGTCCCTAGACCAGCAGCAGCATCACCTGGGAGCTTGTTGGAAGTGCATTCTTTCAGAGCTGCCCCATCAGAAGTTCTAGGGAGGGTGGAGCCCAACCGGCTGTTTTTAACAAGGCCCTTAGGTGATTCTGATGCCCGCTGATGTCGGAGAGCCACAGATTTCAGTTCCAGGGGCATAGGCCGTCAGATATGATGCTAAGATTTAGGGATAGAAAAACTGAATAGTTACCATGTAGGATCTCCTTAGTGTGGTCAGGTTCTGATCATGTGGAGCTAGGTGCTAGGTTATAGAACCCATGGGAAAGCTGCCTATTCAAGAACTCCTGAGGAAGGATTCTGGGATACTGTAAAGAAGGGATCCCCAGCCCCTGGACTACAGACCAGTACTGGTCCCTGGCCTGTTAGGAACTGGGCCGCACAGCAGGAGGTGAGCAGCGGATAAGTGAGCAAAGCTTCATCTGTATTTGCAGCCACTCCCCAGCGCCAACGTCACCGCCTCAGCTCCACCTCAGATCATCAGGCATTAGATTCTCATAGGAGCACCAGTCTCTGGTGCCAAAAAGTTGGGGACCACTGCTATAACGGATGGGAAAATAAGTTTTTTCTTTATACCTATATTTGGAAATAAACAGAATTTGCTAGCATGATTATTTATGCTATCCTAGACAAACACATCCCAATTCATATCTTTTAAAGTTCCATTTCTACCACATCAGGCACTTTATTCAATTGCCATCCGACTTGTGAGACTTCATGCATAGAAGACATTAAGGAATGTCATCTCTGCACAGGGCTGTGGGGCACTGTACCGAGAGTACTCCACTGAGTCCTGCAGGGGCCCATGTTCCAAAAGACACACGGGGCCCCCAGGATGCCCAGGGTGTCACCTGTGAGGAATAACGTCATTGGCGCTAGCTCTGTCAGGAACAGAGCTTGGTAAACTGGGGCCAGACTGTCAGGCCACATGCCCACTAGGACGGTACCTTTGCCAGCATCTGTCCTTCGTGATTGCGCCTGAGGAGGTAATCATTGGCGGGTTGCATTCATGGCTGTGGCCCCAACTTGGTTCTGAGGGAGGCAGTCTGAGGGGACACTGCATGCCCTTTTCCCATCATCTGTAGCCTAAGACTGAACAGTTCCTCCGGAGAGAGGTCATTTTCATTTTGTTTAATCAGTTTTCCCAACACAAACTTACCTGACCTTACCCCTTTGTGAGAGCACATATCCTCACACTCAATTTGGAAAGTGTTTTCTGGGGTCTTCATTGGCTGTATATTTGTGTTGGCTTTTGTATCTTTAAGGTCACAGGAAAAGTCTGTGCTCTGGGGACCATACTCACTTCTTTCTGTGTAGCGCGATGCCAGGCTGCAGGCCTCTGTGCAAAGTTACTGATTGTTGTCATCAAATATGATCTGCGTGGTGTGTGGGTTAGATTGTTAGAAAGATGTCTGGCTATTTGGGATGAAAAAAAGCTGTGTTATTTGGCAGAGCCAGCCTTGGGTTATCCCTGCCAGAGGCACTGGAAACACTGGAGGAGAGATTTTCTAGAAAGTAGCCAGTGGAAGGCCATGCAGACAACTGGAGATGGCAGCAACCAAGGGTGGCAGCAGGCCTTTGCAGCTACCCAGAGTGGGGGCCTCTGCAAGCTGGAGATGCCTTGGTTTCTCCTTCCAGTTTACCCAAAGGGGAGAGTTGGTCTGGAGCCAAGAAATCCTTGAAAGAACCTCCTGTCTGGGGTCTATCTGTTGCCAAGTGTATGTTCACCTTTCCTCCCCCGCCCCCCACCTGGGTTCAAGGCACCCACAGGGCAGGGCCTCTGGGTCAGTGTGCATGGCTTCTAGCCCAAGTGAGTAACATGGGTCTACTCAAACCTTCTTCCCAGGGATTAGTCAGTCAGTTGTTGTCCTGTCCCTATTGATTCAAAGTCCACCTTTACCCTGAGGTAAAGGTGCTGGGGTCTGTTTCTGGACTTGTGTTTTATTCCTCCAGTCCATATTGTATCTTCATTCCTAGGTTTCCTGTAATGTTGTCACATCTCAGGGTGTGTCTTGTCTTCTCCATGTATGATTGTATGGTCTTGCATGTCTCTCTTTCCATGTGGATGTGACTTGAGGATCAGTTTGTCTTACTTCATGAAGAAATTTGGTGTTTTTCCTGGGATTGTCCTAAATTTATAAATTATCATAGGGAGAATTGACATCTTGTTAATGTCCAGTCATCTATCCAAAGACAAGGAATATTGTCACACGAACTTGCATGTCTTTCAAGGGTGTTTTGAAGGTTTCCTCAGATAGGTTCTGTACATTTCTGGTTAATTACATTTTGTTCCTAAGTATTTTTTTCTCCTTTCTTGGGGTTGTAAATGAGGTTTTCTCTATACTCCATCTCCTAACTGGTTATTATTTATGTATATGAAGATGTTGGTTTCTGTATGTTAATTTTTCTCTGCTTTACTCGGTTCTTCTTTCTGGCTCTTTGAATTGTCTTTAACATCAAGTCTCAATTTTTCAGATATAGCATCACTTAATTTGCAAATTGAGATAATTTCACTTCCTTTCCCATTTTTCCTCTCTTGGGCACCTCTAGGCAGATCACGTTGGCAGTGCCTCCAGCACAATGGTGGGTCATCAGGGAGGCAGCAGGCCTCCTTGCCTCATCCAGATCTTATAGAAATGTTCCCCCTGTTCCCCTGAAGTAAGATGCTGGCTTTATTCTAAAGTGTATACATATATTTTATCACATTTAAGAAAGTATTATTTCCTTTTTTTTTTTTTTTTTTTTAATATTTTCATCAGGAAGGAGTATTGAATTTTTATCACAGACATTTTTGTCATCCGCGGGTGGAATCCTATGACTTTTCTCTATAGGTCTATTATCATATGCAGTATACTCATGAATTTCCTAATATTGACCCACCTTTGCATTCCTGGAATAAATGCCACTTAGTGATGGTATATTACTTTCTTAATATGGTGTTGGATTCTGTTTGCTAACATTTTATGTAATATTTTTGCATTAATATTTTTAAGTGAAAAGACTTTCTTTTTATTCGTTCTTTTTTCAGACTTGAGCCTTACGCAGATCCTTATTATGACTATGAAATA
>NW_006494614.1:62892443-62899747 GCF_000325575.1 Pteropus alecto
TCTGGCGTGGTGGACAGTACGAGAATTTCAGGGTGCAATATACAGAAACAGAACCATACCACAATTACCGGGTAAGTAGGACTGAGATATGTAGATCTGAACTTCACTGATTGATTCATTAAAATTGCCCCCTTTTTTATTTATAGGACTTTATGTGGGCTTAATCATGTTGGTGTGGTATACTAACTCCAGCCCAAATTGACTATAGAGAACTAATGGAGATCCACAGATTAAATATGTGGTGATTTAAATAGACTTCCTTGGATTTATCTCTGTTCTTGCTGTGTTTTTTTATTTTTTAATTAGATTTGCTGATCGGGTTATTGATACAGGCTTACAGGGTTGTGTGTTTCACCCTTTTAAGCATATTTCTTTTTCAAACTCCTTGGTAACACCATTTATAATCATTGTGCTTAACCAGTTAAGTATATTCCTTTGGGCCTCTACCAGCCATGCCTTGTTGGTCTAATGGAGAACTGGTCTATATTGGCATTTCCCTGAGAGTTTAGTATATTTATGAATATATATGCTTCAGCCTTTGGGTCCCTAATCTTATGCTTGTTAGGGTGATATGAAAAAAGCTGCCACTGGGAAGAGATCAGTTAGAGGCAGTTTAGTAGTTTTTGTGCTATGACTTATGTGACAGTCATGTGTTTTTAGGACCAAAGGAAGCCCTGGGTGCCCATTGGTAAGCTTGTAAAGAGATGGGGACCCTGGTTGACCATCCGTGCTCCTCTCTCCAGTAGAGCAGATTCCTCACTGAGGTTGGGCTGCAGGAGTGCAGATGCCTCATGTCAGACCCAGCAGCCTTAGAGGTAGCAGAGACTTGCTGGAGTCCCTTTCCACCACATATCCCTACTGTGTCTAAGGGGCAGGGCAGCATGAAGGTCAGGAGTGTACTTTGTTTCCCTATAGGCCTCCTAAAGCCAGAGCCCGTCAGTGTACTGTGACTTGGGCTTTATTCACTTTTAATTTTGACTATTACAGCAGATGAATGAATGAAACAGAACAGTAGTTCAAAAAAGTATTCAAGGATTATGGTTAGAAAAACAAGAGCCCCCATTTTGGGGTGTCCACTCTGTCCTAGACACCACTAAGCAGAGTGCTTTTAGGTGCCTGGGTTGTCTCCACCTTAAGCATGAGTTGCTGAGGCCAGGGAGGCCCACCGGCTCACGTGCCAGAACTTGCACCAGCCTGGGCTGCTGATTAGCCTAAAATTAGTAGTTAGAAGGGTTCACTCTTAGGTCTTATTCCACTCTAATTTGGCATCTAATCTATTTTTTAACATTGTGTTTTAAAGAGAAACTTTCGAACAAAATTAACACCAGAGATTGTTCTAATTTTCATTCGCTTGCTCTTTGCATTTTCTCTGTACTTTCTGTTTTAAGTGTTTAAATCACAGCTGGTATATGTGTGTTTGGCTTTTCAACAAAGGAAAGGGAAAGGGAACGAGAGCGAGAGAACAGACAGCGCGAGCGTGAGCGGGAGCGGGAGCGAGACCGAGAGCGGGAGCGCCGGCAGCGGGAACGCGAGCGTGAGCGGGAGCGTGAGCGAGACAAGGAGCGGCAGCGGAGGAAAGAGGAGTGGGAGCGAGAGCGAGCCAAGCGGGACGAGAAGGACAGACAGCACAGAGACCGAGACAGGGAGAAAGAGCGGGAGAAGGAGAAGGAGAAGCCAAAGCCCCGCTCCCCGCAGCCACCAAGGTAGGCTGCCCACTGCTGGGGTCTGGGAGGCCGGGGTGTGGGGCCCTGAGAGGAGGAGGGCTTGGGGCCCGCAGCTCCACTGTCTGGGCCCTGTTGATCAGCAGATCTGCCTGCTTCCCACAGCCCCAAACCCACCGTCCCAAAATCAGTCGCTAAAGAAATGTTGATGTATTTTGATTAGTAGGTGCTGCCCCATCATGTAACGTGTGTTACAAAACATGTGCTGTGTGTACCCTATTACTTTCCTAAATCAGGAAAGTTCTGAATTCCTAGTTCCTCTGGGACTTGGAAGAAGAAATTGGAAGGTTCAGGATATGCGTGTTGCTGGCCACAGTATGGCGCTCTAGCAGCTGGAATGCAGGAACAGCTGGCCTCTCCACTTAGCTTGTTCTCTGTGTGGCAAGTCCATGCTGCTCTATGAGAGTTGCCAGTTAGACTGCTGGGGTGGGCAGTGAACACATGGCCCCATAGCAAAGGCCCAAGAGGCTGGGCAGGCTCTGGGGCTTCGCACAGCCTTTTTTTTTTTCTTTTTAAACATATTTAAATATTGGAGCAGGACAGCTGCTCCTCACTAGAAAATCATAGAACTTGATGAAATTTTGTGTATTTTTTTATAGCTTTATTGAGATATCATTCACAGACCATGCCATATACCCATTTAAAATGTACAAATGCAGTGGTTTATAATATATAGCACAGCTTAACATTGTGGTGCCATCACAATTTTAAAACATCTTTGTTCCCCTAAAAGAAACCTCTTTACTGTTAGCAGTCACACCTCATTTTCCCTAAACACGCCCCCCGAGCTGGCAACCACTAATCCATTTTCAATCTCTATGGATTTGCTTATTGTGGACATTTCACACATATGGATTTATAATATATGGTCTTTTGTGATTGACACCTTTCACTTAGTATGTTTTCCAGTGTTCATCCACACTGCGTGTGGCATGTAGCCATGTCATTCCTTTTTGTGGTCGAATAATTTTCCATCATATGGATGTACATTTTGTTTAACCACCCATTGATGGGCATTTGGGTTGTTCCTGCAGTTTGGCTGTCATGAATGTGAGCATTCATGTATAAGTATATGTGTGAACATAGCTTTCGTTCTTCTTGGGTAAATGCCTAGGAGTAGAACTTCTGGGTCATGTGGTAACTACATTTAACCTTTTGAGGAATTGCTGGACTTTCCCAAAGTAGCTGCAGCATTTTACATTCTCATCAGAAACATGTGAGGGTTCCAGTTTCTTCCTCTTCCTTGCCAGCAGTTGTTAGCCATCTTTTTGATTGTAGTCATCCTATTGGGTATGAAATGGTATCTCATTGTAGTTTGATTTGTTTTTCTCTGATAACTAAGGATGTTGAGCATCATTTCATGTGCTCATTGGCCATATGTATATCTTCTTTGGAAAATGTTCGGATCTTTTGCCCATTTATAAATTTGTTAGTCTTTATTATTGAGTAGTAAAAGTTCTTTATATAGGTATAAGCTCTTTATCGGATATCTAGTTTGCAGATACATTCTCCCATTCTGTGGGTTGTTTTACTTTCTTGATCATGTCCATTTCCTTTTTTTTTTTTAAAGGAAGCCCTCTTATTTTTATTCCAGCTTTCTAAAGAAAAGATACAGATGACATATAACATTGTGTAAGTTTAAGATATATGATGTGATTTTGATACATTTATATTGTGAATCGATTACTACAGTAAGGTTAGTTAACACCAATGTCACCTCACATAATTATGTTTTTTTGCATGTGGTGATAAGATTGATATACTCTCTTAGCAACTTTCAACTGTACGATACAGTATTGTTAATTCGTCAGCATGCTGTACATTAGATCCCAAAACTTACCTTGTAACTAGAAATTTATACCGTTTGACCAACATCTCCCTATTTCCCCCACTCCCTAGCACACGGCAACCACCATTCTACTCTGTTTCTATGAGTTTGGCTTTTTTGGATTCCACATATGAGTGAGAACATACAGCAAAAACAGAGAGTCTTCGACTTACTTCACTTAGTATAATGCCCTCAGGTTCCATCCGTGTTGTTGCAAATGGCAGGATATCTTTTTTCATGGCTGAATAATATTCCATTGAATATACATACCACATTTTCTTCATTTATTTATCAATGGACACATAGGTTATTTCCATGTCTTCAATATTGTGAATAATGCTGCAGTGAGCATGGGAGTACAGATATCTCTTCAAGAGTGATTTGGCTATATACCCAGAGATAGGATTGGATTGTTGGATCATATGGTAGTTTTAGTTTTAATTTTTTGAGGAATCTCCTACTGTTTTTCATAGTGGCTGCACCGGTTTACATTCCCACTAGCAGTCCATATCCTTGCCAATCCTTGTTATTTCTATAATAGCCATCCTAACAGGTGTGAGGAAATATCTCATTGTGATTTCGATTTGCATTTACCTGGTGATCAGTGATGTTGAGCATCTTTTCATATGTCTGTTGATCATTTGTATGTCATCTTTGGGAAAATGTTGAGTCAGATCCTCTGCCCATTTTTTAATGAGATT
Organism: Pteropus alecto; assembly: GCF_000325575.1. Lineage (NCBI taxonomy): Eukaryota > Metazoa > Chordata > Mammalia > Chiroptera > Pteropodidae > Pteropus > Pteropus alecto. The sequence goes on from NW_006494614.1 coordinate 62,896,694, forward strand.
TTGTTTTGCTTTTGAGTTGTAGGAGTTCATTACATTTTTATATTAACCCTTTATCAGGTATAGGATTTGCAAATATTTTCTCCTATTCTATAAGTTGTCTTTTTGTTTCTTTTGCTATGCAGAAGCTTTTTAGTTTAAAGGTAGTCTCACTTGTTTACTTTTGCTTTTCATGCCATATCCAAGAAATCACCAAGGCCCATGTCAAAGAGCTTTTTCCCTATTTTCTTCTTGGAGTTTTATGATTTCATGTCTTACATTTAAGTCTTTAATCCATTTTGATTTAATTTTTGTGAATGGTTTAAGATAGGGGTCCAGTTTCATTCTTTTGCATATGAATATCCAGTTTTACCAGCATCACTTATTGATGAGGCTGTCCTTTACTTATTGAGTAGTCATGGCTCCCTTGTAAAATATTAGTTGACCCTATCGTCAAGAATTTATTTCTGGGCTCTCAATTCTTTTCCATTGATCTATGTATCTGTTTTTAAGCCAATACTGCTTTAATTACTATAGTTCTATAATGTAGTTTAAAATTGAGAAGTATGATGCCTCCAGGCTTGTTCTGCTTTCTCGGGATTGCTTGACTGTTTGGGTTCTTTTGTGGTTCCGAACATATTTTAGGAATGTTTTTTCCTATTGCTATGAAAAATGCCATTGAAATTTTGATAGGGATTGCATTGAATTTGTAGATTGCTTTGGGTAGTATGGACATTTTAACAGTATTGACTCTTACTGTCTATGAGCACAGAATATTTTTTCATTTATTTGTGTCTTTCATCAATGTCTGATAATTTTTAACGTGCAGATCTTTCATCCCCTTGGTTAAATTTATTCCAAAGCATTTTGTTAATTTTGACGCAATTGTAAATGAGGTTTTTTTCTTTGTTTTATTTTCAGATAGTTTGTTAATGTGCAGAGATGCAGCTGGTTTTCGTATGCTGATTTTTATATCCTGCAACTGTACTGAATTCATTAGTTCTAACTTTTTTTTAAATTAAATTTATTGGGATGTGACGTTGGTTAATAAAATCACATAGGTGTAAAGTATACCATTCAGTAATACATCATCTGTATACTGCATTATGTGTTCATCGCCCAAAGTTAAATCGCCTTCTGTCACCATATATTTGACCCCCTTTACCCTTTTTTTTTTTTGGTAAATGAAACCAGGCTCTCATCCCTTTATCTTGACCTTTTGATGAGACAAGCTCCTGTGTACAGTTGTAGTTCTGAATGTAAACATCAGGACTATAGTCTTTCATATTAAATGTATGCCTGCAGCAGGATGCTTAGTTTGTGATAAGTGTCAGTTTTAACTGTTTTCGTCATCTAAATTGCAATAAGTTGGCCTCCCTTAAATTTACTGTATTCTTTCATGCTTTTCTAACGCTGGGCAAAGTAATGTTCTTAAAGAACATTTGGAGTAAATCACATATTTTAGATGCACTGGGTTTGTTCTTTAAAAGACCGCTTTAATGAATCTTTTTGTTACAGTAATCACTTTTTCAGTTATCTTGAAATTTATATATTTATTTGAATTTTGATTTTGATCTCTTTGGTATTGGTCCTTTTGAAGTCCCCTAGAAGCCCTTTCCCCTGAGATGCATGGTGTTTCCACTGGGGCTGCCTTCCCCACTGGGAGATGAGGCCCAGCACTCCTCTGCTCACACCTGCTGGCCACTCACACCTCTTTCCTGTTGATCATTGTAGCCTCATCCTTTGCTCTGCCATTCCCTCTTCCCCAGTGTCTCCAGGGCTTTGATCAGATCTCACTACTCAAAGAGGTCTCCCCACTCACTCCTGTCTTCCTTCCCTGCTTTATTGTCCCTCTTTCACTTATCCATTATCCTCTGTTGACCATCCAGAATGTAATCCCCTGGAAGGCCCTGTAGTCGTAAGGCTGGCACAGAGCTAGCGTTCATGAACATTTGATGGAGCCATAAATGAATTTTGGGTTTGGTAGCAGCCTGCATTTTTACCATGTGACACAAGTGAGTGCTGTAGAATTGGTGAAATTGCAGACTGAGTTGTGCAAACAGAACTAACTCAGTTTGCTTTCCAGATCCATAAAATGGCTCTGTTTTCGTGCATGTCCAGATCCCTGGTCTTAAGCAGAGACATAAGCAATGGCTGGGATATCACTGCCCATGTAACTCTGTGGATTCCCCAATCACATGAGCAAGTCTAGTTTTGTAGTTTTGTGGTTTTCACAAGCATATTTACTCATATTTACTCAGGCTACAGACCCCTTCCCCAGCCCATACTAACATTGCTTGTTTCCAAGAAGCCAGGCAGCTCTTTCAAATCAGGTGTCTGTGTTTCTAGCCGAGGGACCCAGGAGTGGGTATGCCCACAAGGGTACTGTTTAGAGTACTTGCTGGAGGATAGCCACATAGGTCAGCTGTGTTTCTTGGCTTGTTACTAACTCATGGGACAGATGACCATCCACTGCTCACTTGTATTTCATTGTTGCCTGATCTCTCCAGAGGAAAGTACCTACAAATACAAAAAGAATGTTTTAAAAGCTGTGGCATTTATTGGCTTGATCCCCAAGCAGCAGATTGCTGTGAACAGCTTCCAAATCCTACATGTGTAGAACCATAGACTCTCAAGAGTAGAAAGGATCACTGAGCGCTCAGCTGAATTAGTAGATCGGGGATCAGGAAGCTTAACTAAGTGAGTTCTTCCTAAAATCAGATGCAGCTTTTCTCACCAAACTGGGTGGATCTGTTCTCTCTCCATCCCACCCCAGTGTCCGACCTTGTTTGTTCCCTTCTTTTCCTCCCCAAACTCTCATTTATTATCCTGTGGGCTTCTACCCCCCAACATCTACTGCCATCGGCAGAGGTAGGGCACTCCTGTCACTTGGTCTGGATTTAGCCTGTCTCACGAGTGCTAAGGAATCTTGAACCCCATCTTTGATCCCCTGGCTGGAGCCCTGCCAGCCCCACTACCAGTCTGAGGGCTAGGATTTCACCAGAGCAGAATTTCCAGCACGGCCTCCTAGTTTCTTTGATCAGCCGGAGATGGCGTGACCACTTCAGGGGTGACTGA
>NW_006494614.1:62899768-62900151 GCF_000325575.1 Pteropus alecto
AATACCTTTATATGATCTCCCTCTTACAGAAGAGCTTATTTATTTAGCTTTCAACAGGTTTGGAATTTTTTCATCAGTAGCTGGATGAAAAGAACTTTTTTCACCTAAAATAGGAGGATGACATAACTGCATCCAAAAAGAGCCACTTGGGAAGCTTCTGTCTCCAGCCACTGGAGAGCAGAATCTCTACTGGGACTAGTACTTGCAGGGTCCAGTGGACATAAGTTGGAGTGGACAGTGATAAACTTTAGTAAACTACGGTGGTTATTCTGTTTCATCTGCAACCAGCAAGGGCTTTAAGCCCAGACACCCCATTACCAGAAGAAAGAAGCACGGCGTAGCAGGCCAGCAGGATACCAGGGGCTCCCTTCTTCCCTCACCTT